>NC_049202.1:61751776-61794276 GCF_013347855.1 Anguilla anguilla | reverse complement strand
TCTTAGAATATTATAATTGCTATCATGACTATTATTACTTGCAGATCATTCTATAAGCAATGGCTGCATGTCAGCTTGTTTGAGGCCACCTTGGAGACAAATATACTGCAGGCATTGTGTTGTGTTTTAGCTCATCAAGTCCTCATAACCACGTCCTCATAATGTCTAAATAAAATTTGGTTGCCAACCCTGTTCCTGGAGATTTTTAGATTTTCATTCCAACCCTAATTTGGCACACCTGATTTACTAATTAGCAACTCAAAGAGATCCCTCGCTGTTAAATGAGGCGTGCTTTGTTAGGGTCGGACTGAAAACCTTCAGGATAGTGGGTCACTAGGAACAGGGTAGAGAACCTCTGCTTTATACACAGTGCTGCATGTATAGCTCAAATGTGAAGGGCCTGATTCTCAGCCAATCAGGAGGGGCGCAGCACACTTGGCATTATATTGTGCAACTGAATATTTGTTTTTAGGCTTTAACAGAATCACCTGCGCCCCCTCGGGCACAGGCCAGTCCGCCTGCCCTGCTGGGACCGTAATGCGTTTGGGACGGGGGGGAGGGGGAGGGGTGTCAGGCTGGTGAAGCCCTGGAGTCTGGCTCATTTTGCCCCATCATGTTCAGTCATTACTGGAGCACCATATCATACAGCTGTCAGCCTGTCCTAATTACATTTACATTTTGGCCCAGTTAGCAGATGCCCACCACAGAATCTTGCACAGATGACATTCTGTTTAAATACAGCAGGATATTTACGAAAGGAATTTAGGTTAAGTACTTTGGTACTTATGACTACAACTGCAATACCCCATCTTGGAGTTGAACCTGCAACCTGTGAGTTGAAAGACTACACTTCCTTGCTCTCTCCCTCTTGCCTCTGCCCAAACGCTCATGGGACAACAATCTGTGATGTCACACCAGGGCACCACCTAACCCCCTACCAGGTCACCTGTTCTCGAGGTGGGTGACAGAGCACCTAGTCCCAAATCCTATAGCGCAGGACCAGGTCCAGGAGATGGGCCCCATTAGTAGGCAAACTGCTGCAGTAAATTTTTAACAGGCTTCCATTCAACAACAGAGGCACAGAAAAACAGCACAGATTATTTGTAACTGCCCCTGCGAGTTCACAGTTCAATATGAATGAATATTTTCATATTAATGTTTCCACAGCAGCCTTGTCGATGCTGCCGTTTCTCAAAATTGTAAAGACCCAATTTCTTCAAAAGACACGCGTGATAAAATGCAATTCCTAGAAAACTGCCGTCTTCCTAACTAATGCTCCGGGTCATAAATGCTTAAATAGCTGTTTCAAGCGAGGCTGACAACTGAGGACTGAAACCTGCCTGCTTAATGTATTTATGTCCGAATGTGAAAAGTCGACATGATTCCGGTGCTGGGTGAATAAGCCCTGTCTGTGTGGGCCCAAACACCGCTGCGGCTGGACACATGCGGCCTAACAGATCACAGGACACGCTGAGCGAGGAGTTTATGAATGCGGTCTGAGGAGCTGTGTTGCATTATACAAAAAAATTTTAAAAAAGAAAGAAAAAAAAACCAAACACGACAGTGGTGCAGTTTGTGTGGGCCGGGTATGAAAGGAGAGGAGCGTAATGGGGGGGGGAGGTTGTGAGTTTTGGCCACCGGTCCCGGGACTGGGAAGGGGGGGAGGTGGAGCATATGGGCAGGCCCGGGCAGGCTTGGCTCGCCTGCAGCCACCGCCATCGCTGCCCAAAGACGCTCGGGCAGCGAGTCAGCGGTGGATCTGGAGCTCAGACCGCAGCCCGTCCCGCCAGAACGCCTCCCCCCCACCCAAACCCCTCACACCCTCCTCTCTAATGACAGCTTCTCTTCTATTCCATCTCTAATGCCCCCCCCTCCCCCTCCCCTCCCCTCCCCAGGTGATGAATCAATCTCCCGCGCCAGCATTCGACACGACTGGCTAACTGGCTGCAAAATTCAACAACAGCAACTACAGCCAACCTGATATTTTTTTTTTGTCATGTTGACACTTCTAAAATGAGGTCAGTTCTTCTGACCAAAAATAAACAACATGAACCCGTCACCCTCATTTTCATTTTCTTTCTCTCTCTCTCTTTCTTGCTACACGGCTCTCTCTTTCTCTCTCCTTTCTGCACAGCTCTCTCTCTTTAACTTTGCCATCCATCTTTCTACCTCTCTACCCCTTTGTTTCTTGAAACTGCTCTCTCTCTCTCTCTCTCCTCCTCATCTCTCTTTCTGTCTCTCTACTCCTCTTTGGCTCCCTATCTCTCTTAATCCCAACCCCTTCCCACACTCATTTTGTCTGTCACCGGTGGGAAATTTCCCAGGATGCCACACTGGTGTGGCAGCAGTGACATCATCGCTTCGGGGCGCCTCTGGTCCACAGTGCAGGCAGAACCCCAGCTGGAGCGTGGAAACCATCAGCCATTCCGGCTCATCCTGTGACTCACCGCTACTCACGATAAACCCATCCTCATCCTCACATTCCTGCCCCCAAAGAACATCACAGTCTGCCGCGTGTAAGATTATCCGATGATGGTGATGATGACGATGATGAGGGAATGGTTCAGGTTAAGAAACTGGGCTTCAATTCCCAGTTGGCGAACGGCTGTTGTTCCCTTGAGCAACTTATACATAACCTGAATAAGTCGTATAAATGGATTGATTTAAAATAAATACATTTTAAAAAATGCCAGTTACTCTGGATAAAAGCAAATGCTAAATAGTTTTTCTTCTTCTTTATTATTATTATTATTATTATTATTATTATTATTAGTAATAGTAGTAGTAGTAGTCGTAGTATTAGTAGTATTATATGATAATATATTAACATTAGTCGCAGAAGTAACTGTATCATCATCCTTACAAATATTTAATCCTCTGATGAGCTTGATGAGCTTAAAGTGCTTTATAACAATAGCAATAATGTGTATTCATCTCACTGTCCATTCAAATTAAAGCTGAAAGCCCCCATTAAGAAGTCAGAACTTAACATTTTTATGCAGAGGAGGCCACTATCAAAAATGAGCACTGTGTGGTGGAACCGAAGTGAGCAGGTGGAGGTTGGGGGAGTTCCCCTCGTAGTGCGGGACGCTGCGGGCCTGTACTGTCCCGAGCGTTCGAGCATAGACTCAAAAAGTGGAGGGCTTTCCCTCACCCTCCTCCACCCAATTCCGTTTGCCACACTAGGAACTGACGGCCAACGGGAGGTAGCAATAAAACGACAAAAGGTGCTCCGAAGTGTTCCTCACGCGGGACGGCTGTGTCTCGCGCTTCTCGCTCGAACGTGCCGCTGACATCACGCGGTTGTCCTTCCGGTCCGTAAGACGGCAGATGTTTGATATTAGCGTCTCGCGCTTCGTCTGAAGGCCGACGGGAACGAAACGTCCCCGGGGCCTGATCGCGGCGCGGCGGCGCGGCGGGGTAAAACACGCCGTCGTTTCAGCTCTGGAATCACCGGGAGCAGACGGAACTCTCCCCGGAGACGGTTGCCTCATCGTCCTCGAGACCCGCGGCTTAACGAAAGGGGATTTGGAGATGAAAGCCGTCCAGAAGCGGACAAGGTGAGAAGCAGAAGATCTGACACTGAGGTATTTAGCCGCCGTCGTCAGGCCGCACGTCTCCGCCGCGTGCTTTAATAAGCCGTTTCGCGAGGAGCTCGTAATGAACTCCCACGGCGGCCTCGATGGGGTCACTGCCGCAGAGACGTTCGCTTTTCGGCTGGAACGGGAGCCTCCTAAACCGACTCCGCCGCGCCCGATGATGAGCTCTGACTTCACCACAACAAAGGGGCCCCAGATCGCTCAGCTGCCCCCCGTTTTTTATCAAATATCAAAGGGCGAGGGGGATTAGACCTAAACGCACATTAGAATAAATCACCCGCTCCCTCTCGCCGGGGTCCCGGCCAACAAGCATCTCCACTGTGAGATGGGATATAGTCAGGATCCCCTATCTCCTCCTCTGCATGGTTTAACACTTCCAGAATCAAACACACACTTAGACACACACACGACAAATACACGCATACACACACACACACACACACACACACACACACACAACACACGCGCGTGAGCACACAGATACACACACACACAGACACATGCAAGCACACACACACACATGTGCACACTCTCACACACACACACTCACGTTTATGATTACAAGCGCGCATGTTTAAGCATCTGTTCTGTGTTTGAGGTCTTGCTGACGGCCTCCTGTGTGACGGGACCCTCTCCCCAGTCCCCCTGAGCCTGGCCCGGTCACTGTGAGCAGGGAAGGGGCAGCGTCCCGTGGAGGGATGATTACAGGCTATCAGGTTGCCCCTAATCGCTCCCGCGTCCCGTACATCAGGCCCATTACAAGCCTACAGCTGCCCCCCTCCCCCTCCCCCCCTCCCCACTGGCCCATCGGTGACACTGCGGCCTGGTTTTGATCTGTCATTAGCCAGGGGAATACACTCTGTTAACTGGCTGAGAATCACAGTCCATCCTGTCTGCTGGACTCCAGACTACGGAGAGTCCATCCCTGTTGAAAACCCGGCCCACAATGCACCAGGGCGATTCCCTGCCTTACTAGGACTCCAAGTGGAAAGACGTATGTACTGCCAATCTTTTCAACTTACTGTTGAATTTTCAAGAGATTATTAATTTTCTCACTAACCGGCACTGGACCAAGTACTCTAAGTGGGGTCTGATGTACTGTGTGGCAGTTTTTAACAGTTTTTTACATAAAATAATTCCACTGGACATTAATATTGGCCGAAATGGTTTGTGCACATGCTGAGCCTTGCATATTAAATTTAAAGAGGCAGTAATTTACCTGATTATGTATTCTATGCAAAGCCTTTTTTATTTTACTGACTTACGAACTGTTTGATTCGCCGCCATGTTTTCCGACGTCTGCAAATGTAATATGCGTTCCTGAGGGACTTCACTTCCCATAAGTCTCAGCTTAAAGATTCATTTTGGATTTGACATGGGACTCTGAGCCGAGATAACTCATTTCCTACTGATTTCAGTTTGATAACGAGTTTTTCATGTAATACTGCATTACGATCCCAACTGTATTACATCAGAAACTCAATTTTAGTCAACGCAGGTTTCTTAAAAGGAGACAAGGGAGACATGTTAATCACAAGATGCACTTGCTTCATCTCACAGTGCCTGAGACCATTATTGCAGGGTGTGTGATTCACAGAAAAAACTAAGAATGAGTGAACAAACTGTTTAGATGTGGTGAGGAATAACAGTGGACTCTTTGTTCTTTAATTAAATTATTATTTTCAGGTAATAGGTAATACCAGCAGCATATTGCATATCAAATTCTGAAATATGAATTGGCAGTTTGTACACGATTGAACTTCAAATAACAATGTGGTCTTTTCAAAATCCAATCTTTGTCGATTACAGTATATATTATCTTATTACACTCCAAGCCATTTATATTTCTACGTATTTTAAATCATATTTCTCAGATGGTTGACGTGTGTGTGAACACATGAATGTGTACACATGTGCACTGCATGATTGTTGATGTGTGTACTTGCAGAAGTGCCCCTTTTCATTATTTTTTACTAGACCCCTATTAGCGTCGGATGTACATGCAATTTTTGTGCGATTTTAACCATATGGAGACAAGACGTGAAATCTCATCTCCTTAACGACCGGCAGACTCTTTCTGGAAATGCCTTTCTCTGTTTCCCCACCCCTGTGCATGCTGGAACTTACTGCCAAACAGAATCAGTCCATTTTCTGCCCAGCACATGGACCAACAGCTTCGGGGCGATAGAAAAAGAACAAAGGTTTCCCTGACACGTCCTGTTTCCGATACTTATACCTCCAGAGGATTTGCTCCTCGGCAGTGCAGAACGGTCTTAATCCTCGCCTGCCTCTGCTGCTCACGCGAGTCTTCAACACGTTTCAAAGTGATGCGATGTGGTGTGATGTTTCAAAGTGAGCTCCGTTTGGAAAAAATGTACCAGTAAGCATATATTGCAATGAAAAATAAATACCGTAGGATATGTTCAATGAAATATGTTTTTTTTTTAGATGTCTAGACAATTTCTATTTACGAAACGCACCTATCCGTGTACACATCAGAAATGTTTTTTATTTCCTTGTCTTGATGTAATCAGAACATCAGTTGGAATCAGGTGGTACGGTCAGATGAGAACAACCAAACTGAGCTTTTTGGTCAGATAGACCAGTAGTCGGCTTGGCTTCAGGAGAAGGACACTCATGTAAATAAGGATGTCATACCTACAGTGAAACATGGTGGTAGATCTCTGGTGTTGTGAGGTTGCTTTGCTTATGTGAGTATTGGGGCTCTTGTTAAGGTCAACAAAATTATACCAAGAGTCAAGTACCAAGACATTTTGCCAAAGATCTTGAGAAAGCTCAAACATGGTTGCAAATGGAACCTTCAATGAACCAATGATCCCAAGCAGCATATCAACCAGTACTTATGGTAAGACAGAAAAATGGTTTTTGAGTAGTCATGACAGGCCCCAAACTTGAATATTACTGGAAATCTGTGGGGAGATCACAAATATGAAGCACATACAAGAACACCTACATATATTTCAAGGAGGTGTGGAGAAAAATTCTAAAAGCAAGACAACAGTAAGAGAAGGACTCACAGCTTCCAAACATTTACTGATGCCAGCTAAAGGTTTTTCTAAAAGAGGTATTGTAAAGTACTGACTGACAGGGTGCCCAAACTTTTGCAAGTGCCATGGTCTCTTTAGTTTATTATTTTGAATCTGTAATGAATCCATTTAGTGGTCATGCATTCACATTTTCGGATAGACGTCATGTTTAAATTTGAGGCAGGATCAGCTTCTGTACACTTAAAGGTTCATCGTAAAACTTCTCGCTCGATTTAATAAAGACATGCAGCCTTGACTCTAATACCTGATCTGAAGTCTAAATTTGTGGCAGTGACATCATTCTCTTTGTTCCTGGAGGGAACCAATGAACAGTGCCATACTCCAGCAGTCATGGGCCATTGGTCAGTGGTCAGTGATCATCTAAAGTGACAACTGGTGCAGCTAACAGCCCTGAACTTTGACACGGTTACACAGGGGGAGGCATATTGATGTGACGCAGGAAGTCCACCTCCCCAGGTGACCTAGAGGCTGCAGGTCCTTACTGAACCCCTCTTGTTCCGCAGTGTTGGCACTCAAGTGCTAAACAAGCATGTCAAAGCCTCCAGCTAATCCCGTTAATGTAGGAAAATCCCACCCCCAGTCTCCACAGCCCACCCCCCCGCCACCAAAACCATGGGCGGTTATGGGCTCCAGGGAAGGAGATCAGTGGAATGGGCTATGAATCCGGGAGATGGTTGAATGTCCCGGATTCCCCCATCGCCTGGATACTGAATTCCTGTCTGCTTTCTGACCCCTCCCAAAATCCATCCCAAACACCCCCCCCCCCCCCCCCCCAAGTTGGCTTACTCACTGCACATTGTATTCAGTTGGACATGGCCACATTCAATAAACTGTGAGGTACAGATCCACATATTTAAACCCGCACCAGACCATATCAAGGTCTGCATTGCACATACTGGGTTCCACTGTGGCTCACACACTGCAGAATCTGGCGGAATTCCTAGCCACAAATTATGCCTCAACAGAGATCCAACTGCAGATTTGTTTTATTCAGATGATTAAAACAAAGACGGAATCAGTAATTCAATCACGCTGAATTACTTGATGTGCACTATATATTTACATAAAGGTTTTTCAGGTTTAACCAAAGCAAAGACCAGCAACAAACCAACCCCGCCCCCCCCCCAAAAAAAAAAAAAAAAAAACATGACAGCTTTGAGAATGACCAGCAGCACTGACAGGCAGGGAAAATAAGATTTACAAAATATGGCTTTGAATTGCCAGAGTGGGATTGAATCGCTACTAAGGAAAAGCAAACTATAACGATGCGCATTCTCGCAATGATGATGAAAACCAGTAGCTCGTTTATGCATGTCTAATGGGAGTACATACACTCCCAGCCTTCAGTGCATTCCGGTAAGCTGCAAACAAGTTTGTTATGAGCACGCCCATGCATCGTCATGGAAACTAGAACCAGCACAGCCCAAGTTCTGCACAGTGATTGGTTCAGATCTGATGCACTTCAGCTCCCAAGCAGCCACGTTGCCCTTTCCTAACGAGACTGACGGAACGTTCCCTCAGACAAAACACAAGGCCCGACTCTCTCCGCCCCCCACGGAAGAGGCCGAGGAAAGAAGAGAATTCTCGCAGGGACACAAAACGTAAACTTTGGTTTATCGGGCTGTGATTTTGCAAAGCTTCTCCGAGCGGATCTCTGAACGTGGTCAGGGTGCTGTCTCTGTCTCAGCCGTGGGAATGAGTCCACATGAAAAGCGCTCCTAAATTGCACGTTCGACGGAAACGCGTAACGAACGAAAACCTCAAGATCAAAGCCGCCTCTCTCGCTAAAAAGGGGCCGCTGGGCTGTAAACGAAATTGTTAAACGGGGAGCGAACCTCTGCTTATTAAAGCCGTCGAGCTCCGCCCCTGCCGTACGCTGGTCGCTCCTCAGCCAACATCCGCACTTGTACCCTGACACCGTGCCTCCACCTCTCTCTCTTTCCCCCCCCCCTTCTCTTTCCTGCCGCAGTTAATGAACAGCCTAAAATAAACTGACAATCTGACCTAGATTACGAGAAGCCGGTCGGCTGCAATTAATCTTTCATAAAGCTTCTTAGGAGCAGAAAATAAACGCGCAACTCAAGTTCTTTAATTCGTTCTGAAAGCGCTGCTCGAACTTTTCTGCGGATAGGCCCCCCTCACCCCACCCCCCAAGTCCCCAAGCCCAACCACCCCCCACCCCCCACCCCCGTCAGTGGCTGCCAAATTGCCTTCAGCCTCTGCTCTCTTCGCAATTAACCAATTAGCACAAATTAACCTTCACTCTGTTTGAGGTTATTTTTGGGGTGAGGAGATTTTACATAGCTCTCAGCTCTCTTTAGATTTTGTCTTGTGCCGTAGTGACTCACTGCCTTCAAAGGAGCTTAAGGCAGAATTTGTTTGCATAGATTTGTTTAATTTATTTCTAAACCAAGGAAACTTCCCTATGGAAATATACATAGACATAGGTTTCATTTTAACTGGTGGGAGACATACTGCTGGACCACCTAGTCTCGCCCTCTCAAATGTCAGAATTAGATTAGCTATTCTAGGGACCAATTCATATGAAAATAAAGGTGATGGGGTCCCTCTCTGTCTGCTCCCCCCGCCCCCCTCCCCCCCCCAAACTTCAGCGTGCGGAAATGTAAAATTTTGTTGCCGATTGTGGAAAATATGACGATAAATACATTTCACAGCAATATTTTTTTTTCTTCAGAATACGTACTGCTATATCCGAAAACAACAGCCACTTGTACATTTGTACACGTATTAAGTGCTGCAAGCTTTCCTGACCTTGATTAGATATTTTATTTCAGTATTATTTCATTTCCGTAATGGCATTGCGTAATTCCGAGCGCCCCTGAAAACAAGATGGCGGGTGCGCTGGAAGCCCCCACCGCCATTACGCAATCCCAAATACCGGAATCAAACCATCTCATCAGGCCTGCGCAAATGTTTATTGAGCTCGAGCTTTCCAATTTCTCAGAATACACGGGTCCTGCTCTGTAATCGCCACAGAGGTTTACAGGCACCGGTTTTTGTCAATACCCACCCCCCTCCACAAACACCCCTCCCCCACCCCCCCCCCCCCCCCCCCCCACACACACACACACAATCAGTAGCAACGCTGTTTGGTCCCGTCAGGAGGGGGGAAATGTTGGGACCCCGCTCGCTTTTTCGCTCTTTCGCTCAAGTAAACCCCCGTCTGCAGACATCCTCGTCCTGGCCCGGCCCTTTCGTCCGCCGACCGGTCTCCTGGCGCGATGCTTCGTCCTGAATTCACGGGTTCAAGGCTTCAGAAGATCAACAGCGCAGAATAACACATCTTACTTTGAGTGTGTTCTCTTTCTCTTTTCTTTTTCTTTTTTCATTCCCCTCATCTCTCGCTCTCCCCGGCTTCGGCGCTTCCCGGGGATGCCCCTGCGTTTCCGGCTGCAGCGGCCCTTTGGAAAAGGAACAGACAAAAGCTTTTTGTGCGGTATCTCTTAAAAAATAAAAATAAGAAAATAAAAAAGAAAGAAAGTGCGAGGCAGGCCATGGTGTTGTTAGCCTCCGGGCTGTACGGTTTCTGTTCCTCCAGACAGTTTATTTCTCTCTCCAGGAAAAAAAAAAAGATTTCCCAAACCCTTGTTAAATTTTTTTTTTTTTAAACTGCTGGAGAGCAACTGAAAAACAACTCAAACTTACATGGGTTTACAGTGGATAAATCATACCCACATCATCTGGGAGGTTTGTTTGAAAATCCACATGTAGGGTTTTTTTTTCTTCTTTTTTTTGCCAGAGTGGTGACGAAGGACCTGCAGCGTTTCGGGTGGAGTGTGCTGCCCACTTTCTGACAGCTCTGAGCCGCGGGGGATGGGCGGGGGGGGGCGGGGAGCGGCATCCGAATGACTCATCACTGGTTGTTAACGACGACCGGGCTGCCACTCAAAACCCGCAAGCTCCTCGCGCTCCTGCTTATTCGGAGCTGGGTGGGCAGGACTCCCCAATAGATGTGGAAGAAAAATGCATGTTATGCATCTTCAGATGTCAGAGCCTCCACAAACCATAAAGGCCATGTATTTGGAGTGTGTGTGTGTTTTTGTGTGTGTGTGCGTGTGTGCGTGTGTTTGTGTGTGTGTGTGCATGTGTGTGCGTATGTATGTGTGTGCACGTATATATGTGTGTGCACGTGTGTTTGTTTGTGTGTGCGTGTATGCATGTGTGTGCATGTGCGTGTATGTGTGCAGCCGTGCACGTCTGCACGTTTGTGCGTGCACGTGCACATATATGTGTGTGGGGACATGTGCGTGCTGCGCGTGTGTCCGTGTGTGCGCGTGTAGCAGCGTGCGCTCAGGAGTAGATCTGTATCAGATAGTATTCCCAATCAGTGGAGGGGTGGGGGGGTGGGGTGGGTTGGAGATGAAACGAGCATGTGGAATGCCAAGTTCTCCAAAGCTTTGCAGCTAATCAGAGCTCTCTTTTAGAAAAGGTCCCAGCTCAGTGTTTATGCAGAACATCCCGGTGTTTAGGGAAGTGTGCGCTGTTGGTGATTATCCTCCACCCCCGGGCAGTCCTGTGTGGCTGATTTCATAGCCCACTGACCCTGAATCTCCACGTCTAGAGAGGTGGAAATCTAGGCTGAGAGACGTTTCGACATAAACAAACTAGGTTAACCCCAAAATAGCTCAGGTTTTACCCAGATTCAGCCTAACTACATCCCAGTCGACTAAAAAAAAAAACTTTCGCTTTCCAACCAAACGTAGCCGGGTTTTTTCACGTGAAGGTTTCGCTGATTTTTCACCAACTTTTCAGTATAAATGTGTTCACAGGGAGTACAGTTTCCACCACAGAGCTCGCAAAAATAAAAAGAAGAGAAAAATAACTCTCCCCTGTTGTGCTGTCTCTCTGTCCCCTCCATGCCGCTCTTTGCATCACCGAAACGGCCTCCTCTGCTCCTCCTGGCGCGCGGCAGCCGCCCCGGATGAGGATCTGAGGGAGGAGGACGAGGTTCACGCGTTCCTTCCCCCTCTCCTTTCGTCTTCCCCGGATCCCCGCGACGCGCAGTCGCGCGGTGGACCTCATTTCTGAAGCGTCTCCCCGAGCTTTTTCTTAAAAAGTTTTTTTTAAAACGCGATCTATCTGCTGTAACGCAGCAGCGGCACACAGAGCGTAACCGACTATTTATTATTGTCAGTTTGCGGTGACATTTTTTTTTGTGTGTGTGTGTGTGTGTGTGTGTGTGTGTGTGAAAGAGAGAGAGAGACAAATATAGAGAGATTTTGGGTCATTTCTGTCTGTTTGTTTCTTTTTAAACACACACACTTACAAATGTTTATGTTTCTTAAGCTGGGATTAAGGGCAGGGAGGTTTGCAATATGCAATTTTGTGTTCCCAAATGCCTTGACATCACAGTCTTGTTTATTGTTATGCCACTAAAGCACATTTGAATTCAATGAAACAGAGACAAACAGAGGAAGGGAAAACAAAATGGGTTTCCTCACAAAATGAGGGACAACCAGTGAGGCACCATCTCCGTTATCTGTATTGTTAGTAGTCTTTATTTTTATTATTGTCCTTATTATTGTTTGTCATTTAACTTGTAGATTGTCTGTAGGTTTGGCTTTGGCTATTTATTTGTTTGTTAATTTATTGTATTAATAGTGTCTTACTTGTTATTGTTAATTGTTTAATTTTGAATTGCTTTGGCAATATTGTTATATACACTCATGGCAATAGAGCATTATTGAATTGAATTGAATTGAACTGAGAGAGTGAGAGAGAGAGAGAGAGAGAGAGAGAGAATATAAGAAGATCTGTCTTGCCTCTTGTTATTCTTGTAGTCCCTCAGTGAGCAGCGATGCACTAGCAGCTGTATTCTGGCGTTCCGCAGGTGGGAAGCCTGGCCGGGTTTTGCGGTTCACCGACCGGTAGCGGGCGATCCCTCCTGACCATGGAGCGCGCACCGCATAAACTTAACCCACCGCGCGGCACTGCGGCATTGTGGGAAATCCTGCTACCTGTGTGGGCCGGGGGGACGTCGCCGTGCCCGCGCCCGGTGTCGCTCGGCGGGGAACCCTGTCTTTAACTGCCTCTTCCCCGAAACGATTACGCAGAACTGCTGATCGAGTTCCCCTCCGATCGAACCTCCGCGGCTTCTCCTCGTTAACGTTGCTTTTTTACAACACGCAGTTAGCGGCTCGGGGGTCCTGTGGACTGGACGTTTTATACTTTTTCCTTTTCTGTCTTTCTCGTTTAAAAAAACAAAAAACAAAAACAAAAACAAAACATCGAGCGCCTGAATGTAATTGCGTTCTCGTAAAAAAGAGGCCTCTGGCTTCTGAGAAGGGCGGGAGGACGAGAGGAAACCCAGGAAGCGCCGTGCGGGAGAACAGGCGGGCTCACGCTAACGCTCGCGCCAGCAGGTTTGTGTACCAAACAGCGCTGCCATCAGGAGCCCTCTGAAAGGGCATTACCCCCCAGGACATGGCACAGAACCTTGGCGTTGGTGTGCCTTTAAAAAAACAAAAAAAAAAAAAACATTTTTTTCCCCCCATAATTCATCTGGCTGTCTCGTGTGCATGCTTACACCTCTGGTCCAGGCCTCAGCTTCCGCGCCCCTCCCAGTTTTTCCAAAAACAATGCGGTGGTGGTGGTGGGAAAAAAGCGCTATGAATTCCAAATTAAGAGTGGGTGGGCGGGCGGGCGGGCGGGACGGTGGGTCCGACTCCAAATCCAGCTTCGCCACCACGGAGAGGGGCGGCGCCTGTTTTTTGGTTTGGTGTCCGGGAAAAGCCGAGCGCATTGTGATTGACGCCAGGATGAAAGCTGCTGGAGAATGGAAATTTCCTGAGAACGACCGCCTGGATTCCGAGTCTCTGGGTGGAAGTCCGGGCACTTAGCCGCTGGTGACTCTCCACGTCTGGAAGCTCTTGCCCCCCCCCCCCCCACCCCCCCCACAAAACCCCAACCCCCACCCCTCCCCACACCCCAACCGCCTATATTATGGTATTTAAGCCTTCAGTTCAAACAAAATCCCCTGTAAAAACCAGGATACTTGGCCTAATCAGTCAAATTGCAGAACGCTTAGCCTCCAGGGCAGGTCTTTCCCCTTTTCTTCTCTTTCTCTGCTCTGGAATATATTACCTCATGGCGGAAAATCAACCTCCTACAGGTTTTTTTTTTTTTTTACCTTTGAGGAACAGATTATCTCTGATTCCTATGAAGTCTATATTGTTTCCAGGTAATTGGACAAACAAGTAGATAGTAGATTGCTTTATTTTGCGTCATGAAAAACGGTTGCATATTTATAGATATCACAGTCAGATATAGTTAGATATACAGTATGTGCACAATTCATACATATGCAATGATTCCTTGTATTTACATTTAATGACATATCGTAGATTAGATTTAATCGAGGCGTGTTCTTCCTCTAGGTCAAACAGATGGTTACACATTTTTTATCTTATTTCTCAAGTTGACTTCAAATTGGCTCATTGACACATCGGCCTTTTCAGGATATGCCAACATGGATTTGCACCTGAAGCCCTCTGGTCTCATTTGGTAGCACCACTGGCTTTCCCCAAGACCGAAACAGTTCCACTACGCTTTTAAAAATTTTTCCCACATCGGGGCCCAAAATGAAATTTCAAGAAGGAGCATGAGATGACACCATAACTGTATTTTCAAAGAAAATATCCTTTTGTAACTGAAGCAAAATGATCACAGGAGGATGTGGAAAAAAAGCAATAAACAGCTAAATTATCCCAGCGGTTCTTTTCCACTGATTGCAAATGTATTTTTGTCCCTCGTGTTCATTTTTCTCATCATGGACAGTAATTACGTTGCCAAACATTTATGCTACGTTTCCTGGATGCTGGGGTAGTGTGTCCTCTATTTGACCATGCAGGGTTAGAGCATTCTCTTCGGTCGCCATTTGAGTAAACAGAAAGCCAGCCAGGAAGTCCGTCGGCAGATAACAGGAGGTCAAAGGTCAAAGATCTACCATCGGACAGGGGCCAGTGAACCCTGGGTCACATGACTTCAGATCCTGCCACCAGTGCCATTTAGGTTAGCTGAGCTGACTCCAGAATGGTGCTTTTTTGGAAGGCATTCTCTTTTTATTGAGAAGATAACCTTTCCGCTAACGATAATGAGGCCTGGATTCATCTGGATTTATTTCATCCCGGGGCATTGGAGAGTGCATTTAGCTCTCCGCAGTGCCCTCTGGCCTGCGTTGTAGACCCTTTTGATCTTAATTTTCCAGCCTAAACAGAAAGATATTAGCTTCACAGGAACACACAACACAGAGAGATCACGGCAGACACAGTGTATGACGAGAGAGCAAGAGTCACATCCATGTTCAGTGAGTTTTATTTCCTAATCGTTCAATTTAGTGAACTAAGCAGGCTCCCCCCCCACCCCCCGCCCCCCATAATAAACAAGTAGTGAATGATCTGTGTTATTATTAGCCAGAGCTGACTGTAATTTTTGCTTAATAGCAGAAAATAAAAAAAGAAAGAAAAGACTCACTCAAATAAACTCACTGAATTGTTTCAAAATCCCTCCAAAGAAGAAGGGTCAAGAGTTGAGGTGACAAGGATGATGAATCATAGGGGAAACATGATTGCAAATCTTGACCACGGCCAAGTTTATGACAAAAGAGGGTAATTGTGGATCAGGAGCAAAGGTGGAAGAAATTATGCTGCCATTGCTCTTATTTCCAGGGATTTTTGAACACACACACTCTCTCTCTCTCTCTCTCTCACACACACACACACTCTCTGTCACAGTCATCTCTTTCAAAAGCAGGCAAACAGAATCTGAGCAATACATCTGTATACCATAGATATTCTTGACAAACCAGATGATCTGTTCTGTATTCTTAGCATCAAATCTTCTGTCTCCTTAATGTTGACGCAGCTTCCGAAAGTTCATTAAGGGGCCTGACCAAGTGCACCATTTCTCACACCTGGCCTGCTGAAATACAGCGTTTCATTGACGGACCCTGTCGTGGCCGATGAATTACCCACAAACCCCTTTGGGAGGGTTGGGGGATGAAGCTTCCCATCCGGGTCACCAGGTCCCAGATCGTGACACTTCCACAAACTGAGAGTTTTTCCGCCGTGGCGACGGCCGTCTGTTTGAGTACACGCGGCGGCGGCGGTAATGAGTCGCCGTGGGAGACGGAGGTCAGGGTGCGGGGGTCAGGAGCGAGGGGGTGGGTTTCGGCTGTCCCTCGGAGCTCCCTCGGTTATGATTAGCAAGCTTAACCTCGTGCCTCGCTGCCGCTGTCGGCCCTGATTCATTTCACCTGGCTAAGAGTTCAAATGGTTCAAAACCCGAATGGTTCAGGGCCCTCACTGGCTAGCTGGAGTCTGTGCCTCACTCTGATAATGTAAGCAACTGCATGGGCTTTATGGCACCCATGTCTCATACTGATGATGTAATCGCCCATTTTTGGTTTAATGGCAACCGAATTTGCTTTTGTGTCACCGTCTCTCACAGCTGAACTGATTGCAGAGGCCGTGTCCTTATCAGCGCACTCGCCTACTTTTGAGTGTACTTGTTCCGTGCACTGGATGAGAAAGTAGGTGACATTTTCAATAAATACAGCATACATAAAATTGCAGGATGATATACTTATTTTCGCTAATATTCTTCAACAACAATAACAACGACATTGTGAGCATAGCCACAAGGTCAGAACGTCTTACGACACTTCCACTGTACAGATGTAACACAGTATAGGGGATATTTATTTGCATACTGCTTGTTGCATACTAATAACAGTAACACACTAAACAGTGCACAGCATGCTCAAGTAGGCAGCACATACAGTACTTTGAGGACATAGTAGTTAGGAGGCTGATTTGGACCAGCTTCCACTTGAAGGGTTAAAATGCTGCCTGGTAATTAATTTTGGTGAAAGGGAGTGCATCAGTACACACCCCCACAGCCTCAGGAAGGGGAACACCGCAGGTTGAGAGGTTCCTAGGACAGATCTGCTAATGTCTCCACTAATCTGACGAGACTGAACCCTCCCTTGGGTGATTGTGTCGGGCTCATTAATGGCATGACGCTACATGTGCTGTCTGCCACAGCTTCGTCACTTCAAGTAAAGGTCACGGAACTGAAAAAAAAGAACAAAACAAAAAGAACGTCTGCAACGTTTAATCGCTTTTCCTATAATCTATAAGCAAGGCTCTCGCTGTAAATTTTTTTGTATTTCAACAAAAGCAGTACAAACTGTTTCTGGGGCAGGCCCCTGGTTTGTCCCACAATGTATTGAGAAAATTCATGCTTTTCTTTAGTTTTCCTTTGCTTTTGTGCGCTAAAATCTAACAAAGGGTTTCAACACAAGATTATCTGGAAAGTTTTGCACAAAATATTGTTACTTATGGGTGGGTATTTGAATCTTTGTTCTATGTTCTTTTTAAAAGAAAACATTCTTTCAACTCAATGGATCTCTGTATAGTGATGATAGCTACGTTTCTGTGGTTGTGCTTAGCCATTGTTAGCTTAGGCATTACACAGTGTGAAAATGTTGCAATCACTACCGTGGATATTTTTTGGATGTGTTTTGATGACCATATTCTGAAGATGAAGCAGACAGCATTTTGCGATGTTTTTGGAAGGCGCAAGTTGTGCTAGGTGACGTGTGGCTCTTTGGACAAGGGTCAAAGCTGGCAAGCTGGCCAACAAAAAACAGAGCATCCTTTCAACACGGAACTTAAAAACTCACTGTGTGTAAATGGGGCCAAAGTGGGAAAACTGTATTTTGAATACAACAAATCTATTCTGCATCTATGGGTGTATAAGCCCTGTAACGGTACATTGTCAGGTTGCGATTAAGGAACAGGCAAAGGCAGAGTTGGATATGTAAGCACGGGGGGTGGGGGGGGGGGGGTGAGTGCCTCAAATGTGTGATTGCAACCTGGGTCAGGGCCAAATGGGGGGGGGGATTCGTACCCACCAATCGTTGTGGGGGGGGGGGGGGGTATTTGTGCCACCTCCCAGCCCCCCTCATAATCCTCACCCGTAGGTACACGGCTGATAACTAGGAGGTTGCAGGTTCAATTCCCCGGTGAGCCACTGCAGTTCTACCCTTGAGCAAGACACTTACTCTAACCTGACGCTGCATCGCTGTGCATCCAACAGTACGAACGGTCCGCGTTTTAAATAAAAGTAAGCTTCAGCACTCATTCTGAATATGAGCAGTGTGCACTGCCTAAAATGAAATCTCAATGTAGAATTTGTCCCTGAAAGTTCATATTGTAAGTCTCTCTTTCCCATCGTGCTTTACCACGTCGTGCGCTTCATGGCTCAGCTTTCCCTTTCCTCGTTCATTGATTGGCTGGTGGTGCTGTGGAGCACATGACGAATGAGCCCGGCGTCCAGAGTTTTGAGACCGATCTCCCCCCAATCTCCAGGCCAGATTGAACGACTCCTCCAGCTGGAGCGAGCCCTCGGTCTGAATTTGGGTCTCGTAAAGACAGGGCCATTACGGCAATCACAGGCGAATATAAAAAGCTGGATTTCATTTGGAGTGAGCGGGACGGGAACGCTCCCGTTAACGAGCCCAATGAATCTTCGGCAGGGGGGCTTTCACGGGCGCGGCGGTCCCCGGGACAACGGCGAATCAATCTGAATATCCCACCATCATCGCAGAGCTAATGGATATGAAAGAGCGCATCAGCACAAAAAAAAAACTTTCTTTTTCTTTTCTTTTCTTCTCTTTTCTTTATCCTCCCTCCGTTTGCTCAGGAGATCAGTCGTTTCCCAGGAGGGTGTCTGTGTTTCTAGGGGGGGGGGGGGGGGGGCGATGTTAGTCAGACTTTCAAAACGGCAACATTTGCTATCTTAGCGCTTCGCTTATGCGGAGGTGCTTGTGCTCCCAGAATCAAAATGGCTTCTGGGTCTTGGGTAGCCTCCGCTCTGAAGGAGCTGAACCTAGGGTTGCACTTCGCTATGTGTGTGTGTGTGTGCTTAATGTTCTTCGTCTGAGTATATTCTAGGACCAAATGTCTGATTTGTGTGCGCATTTAAGCACGATTAAAAAGAAATGAAATTGTCGGGAGCCGTTTGACACATTTGCCTCTGAGGTTTGAGGTTTGAAGTTTTCCCGTCGCGGATGAAAGGATCTCTTGCGCCGCACGGATCCTCTTTCCGTGGGCCTGCCGAGAGCCCGTACCAGAAGCTACGCAGGCCCGTTTTGTTTCCACAGCGTATGACTGAAGGCCTTTGTGTTACGACTTTAGGAGACTCAACTCAGAGGGCGTGGTTTTGAGATGGCACAAAATGAAACCGGCAGGCACGGACCCGTTCTGAACACACCCACAAAGACCCCCGGGGTTCTGGGGTGGCCCTCGGGTCTCCCCCCAACATGTGAGGGGTGAGGTTAAATTGGGTCAGTTCTGACCGCACCCACCGGCTCAACATACGGCCCGGAATACCAACTTCTGTTCTCTCTCGCTTTCTCTTTATCTCTCTATTGCTCCCTCTCCCTCTCTATCTTTCTCTCTCAAATTAAATGATATTTTTATTGACGAGGCGACAAAAGTAGTGCTAAGGTAGTCCTGTCAAAGCATACACGGTAAGTATATACGACAAATAACACCAGGCTGAGTTAAGAACTGTTAAGTACTGTTCATCATGTAGAACACATCACCTCTAATAATTGCACAGCTAATAATAATAATAATAATAATAATAATAATAATAATAACTCTCAGTCTCTCTCTGTTTCTCTCTCTCTGTGTCTCTCAGTCTCTCTCTCTCTGTTTCTCTCTCTGTGTGTCTCTCAGTCTCTCTCTCTCTTTGTTTCTCTCTCTCCCTGTCTCTCAGTCTCTCTCTCTGTTTGCATATAGTCCCTCCCGAGAGTTGAACTGTAAGGGCGTTTGAAGTCTGGCGTGTGCCTGAGCAGGGCCGCTGCCGCTGCCTCTCTGATGCGTGCAGGGGTTTCTGGGTCTTTGAAGGCGGCGGCTGGGGGGCGGGCCCTTTCGCCCACGCGTGTGCAGTCGCGTGGCGAGCGGGGCACGCGCGCGCGGACGGACGGACGGAGGGCGCTCAGCTTCCTGTTCCCTTTGGAGCCGCGGGGTCAGGCCCATTAATTACCGCCGCCGTGCTATCTGATTCTGCTCGGATCAAAGATAGGATGGGGGGGGGGGGGGGGGGGGGTTATGGTGGGGCCGGGGGGGGGTGGGGGGGGGTTTGGCAGCAGACATAAACACACCTGCTAAAGGAACGGGGGGCCCCCAGAGCCGGTTTAATAAAGGGGATCCCGGTATCCGTGGCGATGGTCCGAACACCTCAGAAGAGGACGGAAAAGGAGTGGACACGCTGCGCTGAACTTGAAAAGAGGGAGGGAGGGAGGGGAAGAGGGAGGGAGGGAGGGGAAGACGGAGGGAGGGAAGCAGGGAGGAAGCAGCCCTTCAGAGCATCTTTAACTCCTGTCTTGTCTTTCAAGTGCTGCTGCTCTGACATCCGCAAATCCCGCCAGCCGCGCAGGGCTCATTGAGCAGGAGGCCACGCCCCCCCCGACCCCCCCCCACCCCTCCCCCCTCCGCCCGCTTTTTTCTGCCACTGTTTCCTTTCTCATTCCTCTCTTTCTTTAGGGCCTCTTTGATTCTCCTTTAACACAAGCCAGCTATTATAGAAGAATCCACTGTTTAATTCCCAACAAGAGAGCTCTGTGTGTGTGTGTGTGTGTGTGTGTGTGCATGCTTGTGTGTGTGTCTGTATTTGCGTGTGTGTGTGTGTTTTGTTTTCTTTAAGTCTTTTTTCTTTTTACAGTCAAATTGATTTTCAGGAAATCAGTCTTAGTGAGGATTATTTCAGTGTGCCAGGAATATTTGAGAGCGCAGAAATGTGAAATTAAACTATGGGGATCTGCAGGGGGATTTTTCTTTGACAGGGATGCAGTTGGCTGTGCATCAGCCAGATTTTACACAAACACACACACACACAAACACACTGGGCACACAACATGCACACATAGACACACCCAAACACACGCACGCACACACACAGAAACACACACACACTGGGCACACACGCACGCACACATACCCAAACACACGCACGCACACAAACAAAAACACACACACACACACACACACACACACACACACACACGCACGCACACATGCACAAACACACACACACACTAACAAACATGCACACAATGCCCTAAGACTATCACATGTTAAAGTTTTCTTTCTCTGAGGCTCACTCAAAGTATATGTACATAAACCGTTTCCCAAGCACTGCGAGTAAGCGCTGTTTCTGAACACATGCCTATCACCACAGCGCCGAGCGTGGGATTTTGGCATCTCGTGTTTACGCGCTGGATTTGCCGCAGAAGGACGGCGGCTGGCTGGTTCCTGGGTTAACCGCGCTTCAGCCGAAGGAAAGAGAAGCAGAACCTGAGTGGGTTTTGAGGCCCCGATCTGCGGTACAGGAAATCATTTGCTCTGAGAGAAGCTAAAACGCGCAGCCTCCCCGCCTGAAGAGCAATTAGCCTTGGCGTTTCCCAGGGAACGGGAGCTTTAGTCGGCAGGGTCTTACGCCGTAGCGCCTCGCCCTGGTCGATCGGGGTGCCTGTCCTCCGCATGCCAGCTGCGTCGGATGCGCAGGTGGGACAGTGACTGCGCAGCTCAGCTGATGGCGCCGCAGACAGGAACTGACAAAGTGCGGTGGTACAGTGGGCAAAGCGCTGGGCTTGGTACCTGAAAGCTGTAGGTTCCATTCCCAGGTAAGACACTGTCCCAGGTAAGCAAAGCTCTTAAATAGAATTACGTGCATAGTATACCAGGCTACATCAATGGATTCAATGTAACAATTCAAAAGTTGTGTAAGTCACTCTGGATAAAATAAAGGATAAAATAACTTGAACGGAGGTGTGTGTATTTCGGCGAGTGTGTTGATGTACAGCAGAACGGTGCGGGCCGGGGACAGTTCCATCTCAATTCAGTCAATTCAGAAAACGCATTCAAATTCAAGTGATGAATTACAAATATCAGAAAAAAGCAAACAAAAGTTGGTCCTTCTTCCTAAGAGCAACTCAGTGGACCGTTATCTGTTAAACAATGTCTGCTGCGACCTCCTGTATCTATTTAGTGACCCCCAAAAGGGAAATAGCATTCAAATCCCCCCCCCCTTTTTTTTTTTTTGGACGATGCTTGGATGGTCTTGGCAACTAGGATAGATAAATTATTGCTGGGCATTGAGGTGTGGGGTTTTTTTGGAGGGGATGTCAGCATGACGGACCAGGGCAGCCCAACAGAAGTGAGAGAGCGCGGTGTAATTTGAGATCGGTCGTAAATCGTTCACAAGGTAACCTTAGATCCCTGTAGCAAATAACATTTTAACAGCTTCCTTAACGTCACAGTGCTGAGCATTTTCCCAATTCTATGACCGTTCTAGAACTCGGTGACTCATTCCTAATGGTTCTGTCTTAAGTGGCAAGTCCAAGGAAGGAGGGCGGAGGGGTGGAGGGGTGGAGGGGCGGAGGGGTGGAGGACTGATCCAGGGACTTCTGTCTGCACCACATAAGGTTCTCATTAAAACATTATATGATGATTATTCTCATTAGTATTGTTATCATTTTTATTTTTATTATTATTAGTAGTAGTAGTAGTATGAGTGGTAATAGTAGTAGTAGTAGTAATAGTTGTAGTGGTAGTATTAGTAGTAATAGTATGAAAATTAATTACCTTTAACCACATAGACCAATTGAGAACTCAGTTCTCATTTAATGTGATGGCTTGGGGAATCAAAGTGTTCAAGAGTACAAGGGCCTGAATAATCAATGACATTTGTACATGCGTGTGTGTGTGTAGGTGTGTGTGTGTGTGTGTGTGCATGCATGCATTTCGGCAAATATTTGGGAAGCTGGAATGCGAAGCAGGAAAATAGGGATGGAAATTCTGTGTATTGACTTCTCATGCCGCCAAGATGTCCCACTTTTCTGCTGCAGCGACTGTGCATGTTTTAATGAATGCAAATATAAATATATGCATGTAAAGACTGTCGCCATTCAGTCTGGTGTAGAGGATGTGAACATGACTCTGCTTTCATGTGCACATCACACGGGCTATGCCTGATCACATGACACCTGTGTGAACCAGCTTTCAAAGGACAGGTAACAACGGAATCGTCTACACAAAGCCGACGATCAGACAAGCAGGAAAAGTAAATATGTGGGCGCAAACTGAATGATCAATGAAAGCAAGCGTGAGGTGCTTTCTTATTTTAGTCTTATTTTCGCAGCGCTGTCTCGGCTTTGTCTGCTTCACTTGACCGAATGTGTGAAACCCTCTTCCAGACTGATGTACCTCCCTCCCTCTCCCTCTCTCTCTCCCTCTCTCTCTCTCTCTCTCTGTCTGACATACACACACACACACACACTGCGTTACCTCATTTCCTCCTGGCCCGCTCGCCCCTCCGGGCGACAGCCCAACGTGTTTGAGGCGCGGGGTTTTTGCACGTTTGACAGGTCAATTATGTGTCAGTCAGCCAGTCCTGCTGTCTGCGGCTTAAGAGACTGAGAGGGTTTAAATTGAATCGAACTGCACGTGAGGGGCGTCGAAGGGTTCGCTCACACCTGTGGCGCGGGGACAGTCTCTTTCTCATACATTTAATATCTCCTCTCTAAATCATCATTCCTCCACATCTTTATATGCCTCAGACCCATTGATATGCTCGGCTCTGTAGGCCCGCCACTGGGCACAAACACAGCACATAGTGTGAAACTAACTCTGACAGAGCACATATTACTCGATACATGATATGTGATACAGTGTGTCAGCGTTATACACACCTGGGGTGATATGACAATGTAACATAACACTGAACATCTTAACGTGTAGGGCCAGTGCACCTGGGATGGGTTAGCTGCAAGATGTGTTCCCGCCTCTCAGCCACTGCATTCTGGGATAGGTTCCAGTAAACCACCCCCCTAAAACATTCGCTGCGCCCTTTACTCTGCAGAAGGGAAGTTGCTCCATATGAGGGGCAGTCCCTCTGGGGAATTGTACTATTTATGTTTACACTAAGCCATCGGATTAATAGCCAATCATCATTGGTTACGCCCAACTGATTTACAAATAACATTAATTTGCTATGTCTAAGAAATGGAGAGAGAGAGAGAGAGAGAGAATGAATGACATCTACAAAAACTTTCTAAGCACTAACCTCATGCGTATTTATATATTTTAACCCAAACAATAGCACAGAGAATTAGAGCAAGAGGAACAGGTACTATTTTTGGTAGGTCTGTTTCATAACCACCACTCCCATCGACGCTGAGACTGAAACGTGTGAAGCCCGCCTCCAGGTGTAGTTTATGTCATCTGGAAAGGAAAACAGAATATTCATCAAATCACTTCAAATGCCAGTCGCTGTTATTTAACAAGAACGTCCATTTCAGCTCGGCTGGGACAGAGAAGATCAAGGGAGTGTGTAGGCAGCAGATTTTATCTAAGGTGATTTGAAACTCCTTTCAAGCTGTGATTTATCTTACTTGGGGGTGATGGATCAGGCTTTTTGTTCATTGTTTAGTTCTGGACGCCCTGTTTAACCGGAGAGATGTTTTTATCATTTGCAGCCATGACAGGTCCTGTCAGGACATGAAAGTGGCTGTGAAGTGGACAAAGCTGGTGAACTCAGATTGCCTTTTCCCTGCAAGGACCTGCGCAATTATGCATTCCTACTGTCAAAGGGCAGGGCTGGGGTGTAAATCATTCTCAATCCCCTTTCAGGCCCGTTGATATTAAGTTCATGATGTGGAAAATTCCTCGTGGAACATTTAAGAATTTTTTTATTTTCCATTCACGGATTGAGTTTCGATTCACTTCCTGAATTGAGTGTGAAATAAACATTTTTGGAATTGGAGTTGACACACCCTTGGAGGGCCTACCAAAGTCAAGGAGAGAGAACTCCGGGTAAGGAACAGTCCGAGGACAAACGCTGGTGTTGGAATGAAGAGGAGGAGGAGGAAAAGGGAGATGGTGAGGAGGGGAAATCGATGACAGGCTGATAGGGGCCGTCCGGGGCTTCCGCTTTTGGGAGCCAATGGCAGGGACGGCTGTTTCGGATGGAGCGGTCAGGTCCAATTTGCAGAGGGAACGGGGAGAACGCCCAGTGGATGGGGTCACCCGCCGCCGCGTCGGGGGGAATTAGGAAGGGGCGGGGGGCCGGGGGGGTGGGGGGGGGGGGGTGGGGGTGGTCAAGCAAAGAGGCTTCCTTGTTTTACCCCAGTGGCCTGATTGAAGGGGCTCAAAGGTCAAGTGCTGTGGGATCTCTGGCTTTCCCACAGGGAGTGTAGGGTAATGGAATGGTAGATTCGGGTCAAACCGCGGGATTAGGACTAGGGGCAGGCGAGGTTGGAGAGGGGGATGATTTGTGTTTTAAATGGCCCCAATTGTGTGAAATGAAAATGAAAAACATCAAGCTCAACACAAACTATTTTCTAATCTTCTGCCCAGGGCTCTTAAATCTCAGTTTTTTTTAACATTTTAACATTTACCACAAAAATAAATGTCTTTTTCCTTATCATTGGTAACAGAAGAGACATTCTCTCAAGATCTAACACAACGGAGTGAAATGTCAGAGTTCCCCATGGGCAGCTGACTGTATAATATCAGTTGCTGATTAGAGATAAATAGCTGCGTTTGCACAAAGCCTAACTTAGGTGTGCGTGTGTGTGTGTGTGTGTGTACGCGTGTGAGTGTGCATGCTTGTGTGTGTGTGTGTGTGTTTGTGCTGGGAAGTACTACAGTCTCTTTGTGCTCTTATCAGAAACAGTATTATTACATAACCAGGGCGTATGGTTTTCTTTTGTCTACACACCCAGGAGAGACTTTAATTCAGGGGATGGGTTTGGAGTGTGGGAGGGGGGAGGCGTTCTGTGACTTCAGACGGGATGGCGGGGCGGGGGTGCGGGATGTCCGTGACAGGAAGGCCGTCTGTTCGGATCTGCGTCTCCTCACCTCTCGACTGTCACTCTGTCACCGGGAGTGACGGGGGGGGTCCCCCTCCCGCCCGTGCCGGCGGCTGGCGGGACGTGGGGGCAGGGGAGGGGGGGGATGGGTGGATGACTGGCGCAGAGGGCGCTCGGCATGCGACTCCCCGCGTGGCGCGGCCGCGGGGGTGGGGAGTGGAGGGGGAGGGGGGGGCCCTCTGATCGCGTCGCCGAGTCCGTCACCTTGACTGACAGCCTCGGGTCCCCCTCCAGCTCTTCCTCCGAGGTCTGCCGTTTTTTGAGATGGGCCCCGCCGACACCTCCGCGTCGCTAGGGCCCGCGGCCTCGGACGCGCCCCCGTCACTCATCCCAAACCCTCGCCGTCGCGCTCCACTGTTCTGCAGACACGTCGTCCGCGGCGCAGTTTTTTTCTCCCGTGATGTGATCCTGCGCTTCAGTGCTGAACTGCGCTTTCATGGACACACAGAGTCATCCAGTTCAGTTTTTCACCGGTTAGATTCGAACGAGGCAAATTGCTTTTTCCAGATCAACAGGAAATAGTGCACCACAAATAAATTCATATTTATTCATGTTTCTTTTTTTCATAAGAATCGTAAGAATCTTGAGCCCGTTTTTGCGATGCTTATGCAGTCGGGTGCATTAAAGTGAAAAAAGGAGTCCGCCTCTGACAGGTGATCTTTTCAGACGGCAACATGGGCGAGCTTGTTGATGACGAGCAGGTCACGGAGGAAGAGCGGTTTTAGGATGACCAGCGTTCCGCCTCACGGTTCATCCTGGCTCCGGACTGCAGCCCCGTAAATTCCCTTATTTTATTAGACCCTTATTTTCCCGGGACGTCCCGTTGAGATAAGGAGCCTCTTTTCCGAGGGAGACCTGGCCACGACGACACAGCCCAGAGACAGGAAACGATCGCGCAGGCAACGATGTGCAGATCGGTATTCCATAGCCGTCCGTGTTTATGGTTGGTTCCCCTTCCTTTCAATTTATGATTAGAGTCTTATTATGGTGTGTCTGTGTGCCAAATGTGTGACCCCCCCTCATCCCCCCCTCCCACCCCTCTGCTGTTAACCTTAATGAAAGTGGAGATACAAAGCTCGGCTGAGGCGCCCCAACGTCCAGCCGATGACCCCCGCCCCGCCCTCCCCTAATCTCGGCTGCTTCGTGATGATGTCCCCTCAGGCAATACCAACACAATCAGGGCTCCAGTGCGGGACGTCTCCCCGGGATGACCAATGGCACCTGGGGGAGCGCTCTGACGGGGGCTTTGATCCCCCCGTAATGGAAGGAAGGGGGCGGGGGGGGTCTCCGCTGGGCCCGGTCTGCGGTGGGGGTCACACAAACTGCCGCCCATTAGCCGGGTCTGAGATATCGGCACCAATATTTATCCCGCAGACATCAAGAGGAGCCCATTACCCTGCCGTCTTGCACCCCCTCCCCCCACCCCCAGCCCTCCGGCCTGCAGATCTTCATCAGCATGTTGCTCCTCAGTCATCCTCTTAAACCGGGGTTGGGCCGGGGTCAGGAGTTTGGGTTTGGGGGCGGGGGGGGGTTATGACCTCCTCGAAAGGGCATAAGGACTGGCTTCTTGGAAAATTGAAACAGGGACTTCACTGGCCTTTTTGCTACATTAAACTTTATGTTTATTATACGTTTAATACCACAGTCTATAGGTATTTTAATTATGTCCTTATGCTTCTTAGATGTTTCATAAAAATGATTTATTGATTTGTGTTCTTGGTAGTAAATGGATATTCAATCCAAGAGTCCCATTTGGAAATTGTCCCAGCATAGCAATCCATCTGTTTGTTTGGATTCCAGCATATTTTGACATTAATGCTGTTTTCGTTCGAAAAGAAACTAACATGTTAAACGTTTCATTATATATACATGAGGGGGGGGGGGGAACATAAGATATCTTAAAGGCTGTCATTAAAAGTGCTAAATGATTATCATAATCACCATAAGAGGCCTCAAGGCCCCTTGTCTTTCAGATTCTCTATTAATTAGTAATTACAAAAGCTGCGCTTGATAAGGTAATCACCCCGGCCAGTGTGCGGATGGGGCGGGTTCTGTTTGAGGAGGTGGGGGAGGGGTGCGGCAGTGTTTGAGGTGACAGATACGGTTGGAGATGTGGGCTAATCTGACAGCATCGGTGTGGGAAACTGAGGAAGCATACTGAAGCAGGGGAAACAGACGGGGGCGGGACTGAGGGGAGGCGATAAGGATCTCGACTTGATGCAGACAATTAGCGCCTGTTTACCCTGTGCTAACGCTGATAGATCAAAGTCTGGGGGGGGTGGGGGGGGGGGGGGCTCCGGAGACTGTCTGTGGCTGGAGCTGCTATTGGTCTGGAAGTTCTAAAGACCCCCCCCCCCCCACCACAGCTCACCTGCTCCTCCCCCGTGCCCCTCAAGTGCCCCCTAGCCCCCCCCTCACCAAACTGAAGCAGCTTTCTGTCTGCTCCTGTGTTTCAGGGATGGACCTTTGTGTGTGTGTGTGTGTGTCTGTTTGTGCGCATGTGTGGATATGTGTGTGTATATGAGTGTTATGTCTACGTATGTGTGTGCCTGCATGTGAGTGTGTGTGCATGTGTGTACGTGTGTGTGCATGAGGGCGTGTGCACCTGTGTGTGTGTGTGTGTGTGTTTGTGTGTGTGTAGGTACACATATGTAAGACTGTAATGGGAAATCATTCAGACAGGCGGGGCCACACAGAGAGGTCTGGGGTGAGCAGTGTTATCTGTGTAAGAGAGCCCTGCGGGGGGGGGGGTTAGCGTAGATAGGGTGGGGGCCTGGGTCAGTGAGGGGGGGCTTATCTCCAGGCAGCACGCTCCCAGGGGCTCGATTATGCCCCCCCCCCCCCCAAACACTTTCACATATTGTCCGTTCATAAGCGGCCGAGATTGCCTTTCCTCTCCCAGATCATGGCAATTCAGCACGCCGGCTACTGCACACAGACGGACCTCAGTGTTACCATGGTTTTATTCATGGCCCCAGTGGGCTGTAAATACGGGGTGTGGGGGGGGGGGGGGGTAGATGTTACAGTATTTGTCTCGGGGAGGGATTTTAATAATGCAGCTGCCTGCCTGGGAAGTGAGAAGCCCGGGGATGAGATGGGGAACCCCACCGCTCGGTAACCGTTGCCGGAGGGCCAAAACTACACCCTCGCCGGGATCTGATTGGCCGATGATGAGGGCCATTATGAGGCGGGATTTGATGCGCTCCCCGCTGGGCGGCTGTCGCGGGCCCCGGCTGCAGGGCGCCGACGCGCTGGAACTGCGCTACGCGCTAAGGTTCCGGAACCCTCGTGTTCCGACTCCGGAGTCCGGGGGGGGGGGGGGGTATGTAGGTCAGCCCCCCGCGTCGTTTAAGAGCCCAGTTATTTCCGCTGCAGATCCGAATCGTTTATCATAATGGGGCACGCGGGTGGCAGAGAGGTGAGATTAGATATCGTCGTGAAGATGTTCCGATGAAAAATGGACTGTGGTTCTCTCCTTTCTTTAAGGCCTTTTCTCTTTCCCTTTGTTTAAGAAACTCTCCAACAGTATTGCACGCCACACGAAATTAAGTTTGTATTCAAAAGTAGGCCATGGGAAGAAAAAAGAAGATTTTTTTTTGAAAGAGTGGTCTCTTGGTGAATTTTTGGAAGCAGGGCACCGGACACAGGGCTGTAATTACTGAGAGAAATGCAATTGTCTGAGTGATTAATTTGTTCGGTTACAAGGCTGTCATAACGAATGAGTGCATTAAGCCATTCCTTATGAATAATAATAAAGCACTGAATTCTGATTCTCGGCACAATGGGAACTAAAATCGTAGCCTTGAATGGCTTTTTTGCCTGAAGCCATGCCGGTCTGTAGCCTTCGCCTAGCTGAGGCTGAATTGGGCAAGGTGTGGTTAGCACCTGGGTCCTGCTGCCACAGCTGAGGCTGAATTGGGCAAGGTGTGGTTAGCACCTGGGTCCTGCTGCCACAGCTGAGGCTGAATTGGGCAAGGTGTGGTTAGCACCTGGGTCCTGCTGCCACAGCTGAGGCTGAATTGGGCAAGGTGTGGTTAGCATTCGAGGGAAGCACGGGCTTCCTCTGGTGTCCTGGCCGAACTCCAAAACCTGGATCTCCTGCAGTTCGCCCACCCAAAAAAGAAGAAATTCCCCTGGCTGAACACACCCCTCTTTCTCAGCTCCCCTCAGCTGAGCGATGAATATTATGGAACGAAATGATAAAAATCCCCATGGTGTGTCAACGCCGGGTGGTGCAACCCATTGGGGGAGGTGACATGAGTCACGCCTTTCCGTAGTAGAAAGTCTGTTAAGATTCAGTTGCAGCCAAATGTATAATAGGGCTATATAAAATGAAAGTCATTATGAGTCACGGCAAAGATTTATCTCCTACGCTACAGTGGTAATCACACTATGCAATTCTGGCTTTTCCAAGCCCTGGACACGCCCGCAGGATGATGTTTACACATTCTGTCTTTAAGATCTCAGAGGAACATTCAGTTGCCTGAACTGCTTTTGGTCCCGATCTGTTGAGTGCTACTCGTTTCGTGTGACATAGTAACACTGCATCAGCACTCTCTTTTGAGGATTATTAAATAACCACAAAACTTTCAAAGTATATATCAGGTTCATCTTTTTCAGGACGGGAATCAGAGAATTCTGGTCCGTCTTTCCTGCATCCAGAAAGGAAACAGCAACAGACCCCGGAGTATGAATACATTTTTTGAGCAATAAAACAAATTTATTCTGTGCAGTGTTCAGGTCAAAGTGTTTTTTGTATTAGCGCAGTTGAGGTGAACGGGGGTCTCTCCTCTCCTTCCACGGATATCCCGTGGGGGGTGTGACCCATCACCCGCCCGGTCAGGAGGGCCGCGGGTCTGATCGTAAAAACCGCTCGGCCGCCGTCTCGGTAGCCACGGCGACGCCCCCGCCGGGGTCAGGTTGCGCCGCACACGTGCTCGCCAGGTGCGGCCTCTCGTCAGGAAGGACCTGTCGAGGACGCGAGCGGAGGGTCACGACCCCTCGTTGGCCTGGGCCGGTGGGGGAGGTGAGGGATCGCGTGTGATTGCCAGGACCGGAGCAAGGATTGATGGGAAGGGAAGGAAGGTCGCGGAGGCCCGACGCAGGTGAGCCAGGTTCGGGCCACGCCCTCTCAGCGTCCAGACACCAGATGCTCGGCACATCAAAAGCCCTCCGACGCGGACCGGGCGGGGCGGGGAGGGGGTGGGAGGGGGTGGGATTGGGGTCAGTCATATGAGACGGCCGCCCTCCACTTCTGATGTTTTGTGTCTGGGGTTTACTTTTGGGGGCAAGTCGTAACGCGATCCCCCATCTTTCTAAGCGTCTAAGCCGGAGAGCGATAGCCACTAAAGTGCTGGCTGTCATTGGCCGAGGAGATCAGGCTGACAGAACAAATAGTCCCGCCCACCACCGTGACCCTACCCCCCCCCCCCCCCCCCCCGCCCTGACCAGAGAGGACGCACTAAAACCAGCCGAAGCGGGGTGGGGTGGGGGGTGGGGGGTGGTTAGCGGGCCGACATTAGGAATCCGCCTCCCGCTGCTGGACCCCCCCGGCCTGCAGAAGGTTCTGGAGCCCCAGTAAATCACGCAGGTTGCCGTGCCCCCCCCCCCCCGAGCAGGCTTTACCTGATGGGGACCGGCAGGACTCCGGTCACCCTCCCCTCACCCCAGGATAATTATCGGAGCATTACCGCCCTTAAGCTGCCCCTCCGGCGCTCTCCTTACCTTACCGCTGAGAAATGTGGCGTGCAGGTGCATCATGGGACGCAGCTGGTGCTCTTTGCCCTGTGCAGAGTAAGATGCTGTCTAATGTGAAACACACTGGCTGGCGCAGTTACACCTTTCTGCTGGTCCTGTTTGACTTACTTTCGCTGTGTGTGTGTGTGTGTGTGTTTGTGTGTGCGTGTGTGTGTGTGTGAGCATGTGTGTGTGCGTGTGTGTGTATGGGTGAGTGTGTTTGTGTGTGCGTGCGTGTTTGTGTGCATATGTGTGTGTGTTTGTCTGTGTGTATGTACATGTGTGTGTGTGTATTTCTGTTTCTGTCTGAATTCCTAGTGTTTTTGTGCGTGTGTGTGTGTGTGTGTGTGTGGGTGTGTACAGTATTTCTGTGTGTATGCGTGTGTGTTTCTGTGTGCGTGTGTGTGAGCGCGTGTGTGTGTGTGTGTGAGCATGTGTGTGTGCGTGTGTGTGTATGGGTGAGTGTGTATGTGTGTATGTGTGTGCGTCTGTGCATGTTTGTGTGTGCATGTGTGTATTTCTATTCTTGAATTGCCCCAGCAGTTTGTGTTTTTCAGGCCTGCATGCCGGCCTGTCAGTGACTTTAAAGGCTTTTGGCTAATAAGTCTCATTTCACTTCATTAGCTGCTGGCTTGGGGGTGCTTTCAAGCTGAGATGATGTATTACCCGGTGATGTGCAGTCCTCTCGCTCGCCCGAGGTGCTGGCAGAACCCCACAGCAGACAGAGAGAGAGAGAGAGAGGGAGAGAGAGAGGGAGGGAGAGAGAGAGAGAGAGAGAGAGAGAGAAAGAGAGAGAGGGTGGGAGAGAGATGTAATGACAGTAATTGATGCTGGTATGCTGAGAGCTCACTGTTGGTCTGCCCTGTTGTTTTCCTGCTGACCCACACCGAGGGTAGCAATGAGTGCCAAATCCTTCCACAGCCCCGCCCCCAGCCCCCATCCCGCTCACACACGTACCCTTAATGTCCGCTCTTCATATCAGATTCACACGTTTTTTATCAAATTTACCCAGCGCTATATAATGGTTGAAAATAAGGCCTAAAGCCTTAGCTGTGATACAGAACACTGAGGTTTTGCCTGATTTGTTATGCGTGATTTGGGTAATTTACTGTGCTAACGAACCCTCCAGCGAGCAGGTTTGTGTTCTTTCTGTTCATTTGCTTTATTTTTATTGTGTGCAGTGAGGTGGAGCTCTTTCTTACCAAGAAAGTAACTTATTTATTTATTTAATTTTTTTACAAATCTCAGATTCTGTCATCTCGCTCATTGCGTCAGTGAATGAAAATGAGCTGCTTCTGAGGAATGTTCTACTAAGCCCAAATGCGAGAGATGCCGTGTATGCGTGTGTATGTGTGTGTGTGGTGCCTGTGTGTGTGGACATGTACTACTTTCTTTGTGAGAACCAAATGTCCCCACAAGGATAGAAAGATGAGGAAAATGACACAAGTTGGGGACCTTTTGCTGGTCCCCACAAGTTCAAGAGGCTGTTTCAGGGTTAGGATTTAGGGTTAGGGTTAGGGTTACAATTAGGTTAAGGTTAGGGTTAAGATTAGGCATGTAGTGCCTGGGGTTAGGGTTAGGGTTAGAGGTTACCGAATGAATGTAGTCAATGGGAAGTCCTCAGAAGTATAGCAATGAATTTGTGCGTGTGTGTGTGTGTGTGTGTGTGCATGTATGTGTGTGTGTGTGTGTGTGTGTGTGCGTGAATGTGTATGTAGTGCATGTGTGTGGTGCCTGTGTGTGTGTGTGTGTGTGCAGTAATACTGTATATTATGTGCCAATCAACAAGCTTTGGATGAAAGACACATAGAACATTTTGGGCTGTCATTGCATCCAGATATACAGGACAAATGTAGATTACTGTCCATTTAAACAGAGAGGGAGAGAGAGAGAGAGAGCAAGAGAGGAGAGAGAGAACAGAGAGACAGTGAGAGAGGAGAGAGAGAGAGAGAGCAGTTTCATAATTAAAGGCCCAAAACAGCTCTCATGAAACAAGGAATGAAACCCTCTTTGAATGAAATTAGAGGATTAGACAGAACTAAATTTGGGCACAGCGACACAGAAGATGTTTGGCAGACGCGTTCGGGATTGAAAGGAATTCATCCTCTGTGGAAAAATCCAGACATTGGCAGGAGGCTGCACACGTTCCTTTGCGTAGGTGAAAATCGTTTTTTTTTTTTTTCTTCAATTCCAATGCAGATCCAATTTTGTCAAACAAAACAAGATTGGTCGCAATGAATTACGGTTTTAATGGCAGCCGCTCAATGAAATGGATCGGGACGAGGACGCGCCAACCAAGCTGAAGAAATAAATTCTGTGCCTGAACTGAAGCCAGTCAGGGATTTGCTTTTTCCTGAAAAATGAAAAGATGATGAATGCTTGATTTTCCTGTGGAATATGGAGCGCTGAGCGTCATTTGGGGGGGAGGTTTAACGTACCGTGCAGCGGCACTATGTTTCCTTGGGAACCGGCGCAACTATGTCTTTCCCCGGGCTGTGGCGACTGTTTCTTTAGCCGCCGATTGGTCACCGTAGAGGCCAGACATTCCAGAGGCAAAGACACGGCCTCCCACTCTCACCACAGAGGCAGTAGAGCTGGGCGGCGTTCGCGTACGGACTGTTCTACTGTCGCCTCCGCCATCGTGACGGTTCTGTGCCCTTATTAGGGGGAAACGTCCTAAAGATCATCTCCATCCCCTCAAACCCCGCCCCCCCCCCACTGCCTCCCTCTGTCCCAAACGGCCGCTGGCACTCCTCTGCCTCTCAGGCTCCTCTAAGGGGGGTGATTGTCCCAGTGCCCTTTTAGGGGTTTGTGCGTTTGGTGCTGTGGTGATGAGCTGCTAGCCCTGGCGAGGAAGGATGAACGGGGTAGGGTTAGCACGTGGCTAACGGGAACAGATCCGACAGAAGCACTGACGCCCCAAGATTGACATTTCTGTCACAATTAGTGCATTTTGCGGCTGCAGAGGGAATGTGGGCGGGGATGATGGGCAGGTGTTGGGGGGGGGGGGGGGAGTCATGGAGTATATATGGGCTGCAGCCAGTAGAGCTTATGATGCTATGAAAAAAACTGAGAGAGAGAAAGAAAAACTGTCTCAAACTGTACATAAACTGTACACTGTCAGCAATTTCCCGCAGAGCCTGACATCGTGAACCAGACGAGACGAGCTCATTAAAGACTCCAAATCCTGCCCCAAAAAGACAGCATGGGCATACCATATCCTCCACATAATAAGCTCCACACTCCGCACTTCTGATTCACCTGGCTATAAAAACAACCATTGCATAACATATTATACAGTGCATCTGCATGCAGCAGTATACTTCTGGAGAATTGATACGGCAGGATACCATATGAGTCGGTTCACCGGTCTAGACAAGGAAAAGCGCAGCCCGTTTTAATTTCATTTCATTTTTTTGTTTGTTTGTGTGTGTAAAGAGTTTTCTCGTAATCGTGATTCAAACAAAAGGGGGGCTAATGAAACTCAACAGTGGCGGTTTTTAGCCAGATAAATGCGAAGATGATTCAGTCCGCTTCCTGTTGTGTGGCCGCCCCAGGGTTTCTGGGCAAAAAACCATAATCCTGTAAGACTCCTCTGTATCTGCGGACAGAATGTGAACCTGTGTAAAAAAAAGACCCCACAGAGCCACACCGCTCCTTCATTTTAGATTAGTGATTAAATATGGCTTCTGAATACTGACCTCTGAAGTTGCAGGTTCAAATCCAGACTATGCCATTACCTAGCCATTACTGGAGCCTGTAGCGACAAAACACAATTGTTCTCACCCCATCCCTGTATAGCAGGGGTGTCCACTCTTATCCAAAAAACATTCGTGTGGGGTGCAGGTTTTTGTTCTGGCCCAGCGCTACTGTACATCACAGGATTGTGCTCAAGAAGGCCTTGGTTGAAGACCGCAGTTAGTTAATTAAGTTGAATCAGATGTTATAGTAAGACAGTATAGTGTCATAGTGAGACAGTAAAGTGTCATAGTAAGAAGCTAAAGTGTCACAGTGAGACAGCGAAGTGTCATAGTTAGACCGTAAAGTGTCATAGTGAGACAGTACATTTACATTTCTTTATTTACATTTATTTATTTAGCAAATCGACATACTAAAGGTAAAGTGTCATTGGAAAACAGTAAAGTGTCTTAGTAAGATATAAAATTTGACACCCCTGCTGTTTAAATTGGGTTTACTCCAGCCAGACTAACTGAGGTTATCGCTGAGTTTCTGTGAGATTTGTGCCCCCCCCCCCCCCACTAAGCAAGCACATCAGAATTTTAACTGTGTCTCAGAGCTTCTTCCGCTGCAGTGGGAGACAGGGCAGGGGATGTCACTAAAGATAAGCGATTATATAATGGCGAGCTGCGACATTCCCATGGCGAAAGGCGAACAACGGCAGCTGTATAGAGGTTGTTGCAAAACTCGCAGATTTGCAATGCGTCCGGGCACCTTTTCTTTCATATTGTTGTTAAATCAAGTGAGCCTTTCACATTTTAATGAGTCCCTCTAGCAAGGCGATGAAAGTTTATATTGCAGCGCTGCTCCAGTAGCCCTGTATTAAACCCAGCCTACACAACACACTTTTGCTTAATCCCTGTATGTGCATTTCACTGGGGCGAAGCTAAGCCTGGACATGATCGCAATGCGCAGAGAGCTTCACTGCTTTACTGCACTGTGACAAATAATGAAGCCTTTTTTTAAAATGAGCTACATTTAGCTCACAAAACCTTTAAGTTATTCTTACTTTTGTTCTTAAAAATGTTCATACGCACAAACAATATGAGATTCGTAACACACGCGCAGACCTTTGTTTTGGTGCATATCTCATTTTGTGCACGATATGATGATTGCTGACTGTTTTTAAATTGTATGCACAGTCCTGTTCATGTGATTTGCATAAGGAAAATAGCCCTGAACAAATACAGATAAGAAAATAATGATGAATGCCGAAATGTTCTTGGAAATGTTCTTACACGCAGCTTACGATCAAACGTAACCATACACACGTTTCGTACGCATGTTTTATCACAGTGACTTGGAGGGGACAACGGCAAAAAGAGACTTTACACAGGAAGCTCTCTTTCTTGCTGTCTCTCTGTCTTCATCTCTTTTTTTTTTTTGTCTTGCAGAAAATGGCGAGGTGCTTCCTGGAGTGAGAAGGGCAGGCCGTGCACGGTCTGTTATCGTCCGGGCGTGAAAGGAGGAAAGAGAAAACCCCTTTACACGCTCATAATCGGCATCAATGCCTTTATATCACAGCGGTCTGGGGTGTGGATGTATGTGCATGCTTATGCCTTCCTGGCCCCGCCCACAATTCCCCGCCCCCGCCGTACCACAAAAAAAGGACGAAATCCATTGAATCCGCAGAAGAAAATCTGATTTTACAGGGGGAGGGAGGATCTCACCCTCCCCCCCCTCTCTATCATTCCCTGTCTTTCCCTCCCTCTCCCTCTCCCTCTTCCTCTCCCCGCTATCTACCTCTCTCTCTCTGTGTCTCTCCTCCTTCACTTGTCTCTTTGAAAAGCAGAAAAGTTGTTACTCTGCAAGTCTTTTGAAGCAGGAAGTTAGGGAGAAATTCTTGCCTGTTTTGGGGTGGGGGTGGGGTGGGGGGGGACTGTTGCTGATGCAAATGAGTTTGGCGGCAGGGTCAGGGGCACCGCCGAGGTCCACATCTGCAGCTTTGTAGCCGAATCACCTCAGCGGTGGTCAAAGTGGGCAGCCAGCCAGGCCTTAATGTGTATTAACAAGACAAAGAGCCAGGGGGGTGGAGGGACGAGGGCCCGCTCCGGGGATGAGCTTTAATTTACTGGAGATTTATAGGCACATGAAACCAGGGGGGCCCCAAACTCCCCCATTTTCTCTATCATTTACTCACATCTAAAGAACTCCGGTTTTGTTGCAGGAGACGGTCATTTAGAATTAACTGGCAACAAATCTTGGGTGGGTGCTGGGAGGGGGGTGGGGGGGGGGGGGGGTTGAGAACTAGAGGAGAAGGAGGTGGGGAGTTATTCAAAGGTCCCACCAATAGGATAAGGGTTTGGAAAAATGTGTAACACGAAGGAAAATATGGAAATGTGGGAATTCTTTTGAGGGAGCGATGGGTGGAGGGTTTTGGGTCGGGGGGGGTGTGGGCTTACGGGGTGTGGGGGGGGGTGGATTCATTGTGAGCAGGGTCTGGTGATATATGTACTCTGCTCTGGCCCCATTGTGTGGGGTCCCCCGCACCCATGCCTCCGTTTCGGACGGAGGGGCGAGAGGAGCGCCCCTGTGATGAAGACATTTCCCTGGGGAACACAGGACACCACCGCGACTCTTTCTTCCTCCCCATTTCCTTATTTGCATTTCAGGGTCTGTCATTTGTTGAGGATCCTTCATTTCTTGCACAATGCAAAAGAAAATATAAACTAACCTAACACACTTCACCGAAAATGACTTTTGTTCCTCATAATATTGCACAAAACCTTTAATTTCTACATTTGTCTTATTTTTTTGCACATTTTAAAAGTTCTTACCCAGTTCAATACACTGCAAATGTCAAATGACAACTTAATGAATAAACCAATGAAAATTCTATTGTTCTGGATAGAGTGGACGGCGGAGGTTCCTGCTCTAGCAAAGAGGGACTGTGTCTGAATAATGACCTCCACATGTCTGCAGGACAGGGGGCAGCTCGTAGAGGGAGGTGTGTGTTTAAGGTGGGGGGGGTGGGTGGTTGTGGTCGTAATGATATATATCCACATCTGGTGCAGCAGAGGTTTCTATGTGGTGGATTACAGGAAGGGGAGGTGAAGGGGGGGTCAGAGTTGAGCCTGCTACTGCACCCAAAACTCTCCAGCCATGACTTCCTACGCGGGACCCCTACACCACTGCCTCCGTCCTGGGACGGGCCCAGCGATCCTCCCTGGCAGAGCTGGCCCGAGGGTTTTGGGCGGCCTTGGACAAGAATGTTGTTGTGGTCCCAAAATGCTCTGACATAAATCACACCCACCGCTCAGCAGCCGAATGAATGAACTCCACTCACTCGCTCACTGCAGTCCCTGGACAAGCAGAGGTGCCATTGCTGCCCCTCTCCGCCTGGATGAAGCCGGCCGTGTTGCTGTTGCTACAGGTGATGGCGCAGGCCGTGACCCAAAATGACCGCGCGGAGTGTTTACACTAGCAGCTGACTGCGATCCCGTAAAGCCGCGCCCCCCCCCGTCCCGCCCCATGGGCACACCTCCCACCCCAGGACGGTCCCCTACAACAGGCCGACCTTGGACCCGCTGAACACACACATGCGCTCGCCGCGTTTCAGCAAACATTGGCTGCCCCCCCCCCCCCCCATCCCGTCCCCCTCAACCCCGGCCATCAGCTTAGCTATAAATGACCCTGTGACCCTATGGGAGGGTCAAACTGTTTCCAAACTGAACCCAGGACATTAAGAGAGGGGGCTTCCCAAAAATTATGGCTTTGGGAATTGCCGGCGCGTTATCTGTTTTTAAATTGCCGGCGGGGCCTATCGGTTCCTCGCGCTGGGCACACGGAGTTCAGTTTGGATAACCTTTAGTCTGGCGGGTAAACACACGAAGAAAGGTTTTTTTTCCTCTCTTTCCCTTCTGTTTGTACGGCAGAGAGGAATAACTGCATTTCGTGCTCCAAACTTAAGCTTTGTTAAACCTTTTTTTTGTAGCTTTTTTGTTTGTTCGTTTTTAAAAAAGAAACAGTATTTAAGATATTTGACTTTATATTTGCCTGCATTAGTCATGTGGTGCTGAGCATTCCTTGTTATTCGCCCCCCAAAAGATAGATCATTGTGTTTAATAGAACTCTTTACAGTGCTTCATTAAATTTAATATCGAAATTTAGCAGATGCCCTTTCATTTTTTGACACTGAAAATATTTTCGGAAATGTTTTACTTTATTTTAATTGAATGTCCCTCATAAGCGGAGGTCATGACAGAGTAGGACATACGGTTCTTGGGATTAAGACCAGAGACTAGCGTCCCCTACAGGGGACAAAAAGTAGAACTTTCAGGGATTTAGGCTCGCTCAACAACAGTACCCCATCAAACCTGCAATCTTTCAGGTACAAGCCTAGTCCTCGAACCGCTACTCTACACTGCCACATTGGATCAGAAGTCATCCACTAAGTAACACACTTCAATCTGGAACCTGTTTTAAAGTTGAATTCCAGAGCTTTTATTCTTTTTGTTACTTTTGATTTATTTATTTTGTACCTTTTTTTTTTTACTGAAAATATTCCAGAGAAATGTGAAGTAAGCTGTTAAAGAAATACTGAGATCATGCACATGCTTGTTCTTTGAGGTTCTGAACTTTTTAAGACCTTTCGAGACATTTTTACATCTCTGTCTCTGCAATTTGATGTCATCTGTAAGGCGTAAAAAGCAACACCCTTGACAGATGTATTCACTTATTTTCTTTAGTTTCTTCAGTCGGCGACTTCAATCGCCTGAAATAAGTAACATAAATCCCCACAAGTCAGAAAGTACACAAAACCATTAATTTTATGTTCACGCCCGTGGAGATGGCGAGATTGTCCGAGACGCATCGTTTCACTAAATCACCACTGAGCTGTGACGTGTCTCTCAGCTGGAAGAAGGATGAGTGAAAGATTGAGACAAAGTGCGCGTCTGAACACGGACCCCTGAACGAAAAGCAAGAAATACTGCACGAGAAACTTACAGGGGCCATGAAGAAAAAGGGAGAAAATAAAAAAATTAATTAATAAAAACAGATTTTTGAAGAACAGGGGGACAGAGGGGTCATACTGTGGCCACCTCCAGGACCCTGTGACTGCATTGACCTGTGTCAGTGGTCATTTATTCAGGCTTGTTCTGAAAGTTTGGGTGAGGCGATAGTGTGTCTCTACAGGGACCTGTGAACCCGCACCCTATCGCTGGTGGAGGGCCTGGTGAACGGGTCTCTGCTCAGACAGCCGCCAACAACCAATCTCAGAGCTGGAGCTTACAGTTACGCTAAAAATCGCCACCCCTCTTGTTTTTTCTCCTCTCTTGTTCATTCTCCTCTCCGTGGCTGCAAAATGAGGGTCCCACTAGCTGCGTTTGGGTGCGTCCGCGTCTGTTTCTTCTCATCTGTATGACAAGTCGTCCTTAGCCTATCAGAAAGTGTCCCAGGTCGTTTTGGGGTTTGTACAGAAAAAAGAGATGTCACTTCCTGTCCTGCCTCTGGATAGCCAGCACAAAATCTGCCTGAGCAAGGTCCCTGTTTGACTCCCCACACTCACACGTGCATTTGAGAAGAACAAAAGTCTCACGAAAAATGTGTACATAAACACTCCAAATGAAACAGAATTACATTGCCATATATTAAAATATATTATTCAATGTATTGCAATACGTTGTACAGCATCTGGCAATGTAGTTTTGTTTTGTAAGGAGCGGTTATGTACATGGTTTATAACTGATATGCTGGGGCGGAGGGAGTGTCCTCCTTATCATCATCATCCTCACGTTCCTGCTTCTGCACTTTCATTTTTTGCTGTGGCAGATCCCCCCCCCCCCCCCCAGTGTGGTGCCTTGGCCCCTACCTCCCCAAATTCCTCACTCAACCCCTCTCCACTCGCCCCTCTCTTAGGGTTCGCTTGCTTTTCCCGTGCCGGAAAGGGACCCGTCCCACCATGAACCTCACTGCATTTTATGGCTGTCTATTCTACGCAAACGGCTCATCTGTTGGCGTTTGCTGGTTAGCGCTGAATCACTGGCACAGGATGCGTCTGCTCACTGTGAGGCAATGTTGCCTAATCTACAGGGTCTGTTAACCCTTTGAAGAGTGGGCTTTCTGGAATGTTTTATCAAAATTCAAAAACTCAGTGTGTCCTGGAACTCCACTGCCTTCAGTCACTGGTAGTGATTGTTACTTCAGCGTCAGAATGTTCAGTTATGAACATTCCAGTGATGTCGCACACTTGTGATGTCACACCTTAAAGGGCTATAGGGCCCGGGGCTCGGCTGAGCCCTGGAGCCCGGCCCAGGGAGGGGTGTTCCCCCTGCGCCTCTCCCCCCTGAAACAGCGATGCTGAGCCTTTTCATTCGCAGGAGGGGCGCACGGTCCGAAGCCCTGAGAAAGAGCGGAGGAGGCCGTGAAAGAGAGAGAGAGAGAGCCCGATCCCTCGCTCTTTTATACGGGCCCGTATTTAACGGTGGGGCTTTAGAGAGAGGGACTGTTTGGGGTGCATTGGAATGCAAAGCGGGGCAGAGAGGGACGCTTCATCCTCGCTGCAGGGGACCCCCGAAAAAGGACAGGCACATAAACCAAACTGAACCGTAGCCTCAAACAGCACCACCCAGCCCCCCCCCATCCCCATCTCCAGGACTGCCACTGTCGCCAAAACGGTCCACCGCACCTCCGCCCCCCACCGGCATCACCAAAATGTGACACCCACCCCCCCTGTTCTCCCCCTAGTCAACACTCTCCCCCGAAGCATCACCACTGCGGAAATACACCCACCACTTTTGTTTTGGTATTTGTGTGAGTGTGTGTTTGAGCGTGTGTAACAATGTACATGCGTGTTTGTGTATGTGTGAATAGATGTATAGCCATTTGCATGTGTTCAGATCTATGTGTGCATGTGTATGCATGTGTGTGTGTTTGTGTGTGTGTGTGTGTATGCGTGTGTGTGTTTGTGTGTGTACGTGTAAATGCGTGTGTGTGTGTGTGTACGTGTGTATGCGTGTGTTTGTGTGTGTGTATGTGTGTGCCTGTGTGTGTGTGTGTTTGTGTGTGTGTGTGCGTGCATGCATGTGTGTTTGTGTGTGTGTGTGCGTGCGTGTGTGTATATGCGAGTGTGCATGTGTGTGTATGTGAGTGTGTGTGTGTGAATGTGTGTGTATGTGTGTGCCTGTGTGTGTGTGTGTGTGTGTGTGTGTGTGTGTGTGTGTGAATATGTGTGTGTGTGCGTGCCTGTGTGTGTGTGTGTGTGTGTGTGTGTGTGTGTATGCCTGTATGTGTGTGTGTTTTGATGGGACGGGGAGCTTTGTGCGCACCCCTGAAAGGGACTGAAAGGAGGACCCAGCCTGGCGGAGGGTCACTGCAGCCAGACCCGGATAAATGCGCCCCATTGTCTGCATTAAGGAGATGCCCTCAGCAGGGAGTCTATAAAGCTCATCTGCA
>NC_049202.1:61669276-61746776 GCF_013347855.1 Anguilla anguilla | reverse complement strand
CTCTCTCTCTCTCTCTCCTTTCACCCTCTGTATTTAGGCGCCGTTGCTAGGTCTTCCTTCTCCTTGGCCTCGAGACGCGTCAGCCATGCAAAAGGCTCCGGGAAGCTTAGATGGCGAGGGGGAGGAATTTGGCTTAAATGTGGAATCGCGTGAAAGGCCGGGCCCCTTTGAGTTTCCAAACTTTTCATTTTCCAGAGTGCCGTGAAAGATTTACTGTAATCTGCCTGATCAAAGCCGAAATGCGGAATCCTATTCTCATAATCCAGTTTGATGTTGACTTTTGTGCATGTAATAACTTTGGAGAGAAAAAAAGATAAGTCACTTTAAGCCGGGTTTTTTTCAGCTTGTGTCATTATGTATGTTGAAATATTAATAGCTATCCCGTGTAATACTCTGACATTTTTATACTTTCTAAGCTAATGAGTTCCTCTTCTCTTGCCATTGATGGCAAAAATATTTGATGGTGTTGGACCGTATTAAAATTCTGTTCTGTTGCCATATTTGAGCATTGTGCCAGTCGTGAATCCTCTTTAATACCCAAAGTTTTACTCAGTGAAAAAGTTTAGAAATAAAAAAAAAAATAATTTAAAAAAGTCTGTGCTGTGGATTGTCTTGTGTCATCTAGGCTTGTGGTAGCAGTGTAGCTACATGGCATCTACTTTAACCTGAAATGGCACTAACATTACAGAAACAAACGATGACTGCACTGAGCCACCAAACAAAAAGCAAGCCAAACCTCAGCTGCAACGGCAGCGCGCTGGAGCTGAGCCACTTGCGTGCGTTCCAAGAATGACAATTATCATATTGCAGCTGACAGCCAAATCATATCCTGAACCTCTGGCCGAGAGCAGCGCTTTGATTCGCTTAAGTGGGAAACAATTAGGGGCTCAGTCCTCAGGAGGTATGGTGAAATCCCCCCAAAATCCACTGGCCCCCCCAGCCCCCTCCTCACCCCCTAGGAACGGCACGATCTCTGCCACCGCGGAGAAGCAGATGGCATCACTGGCTGCCCGAGGACAGATACAAACCCCCTCCCGTCTGGACACCCCCTCAATTTAGCCCTTAACCCCTGGATCTCAAGCCAAAAACTCGGAAGCTTATGGAGATAGAATATATTGCAAACATTGAAGCAGGACATATAATCAAGGTATTGCAATACTTCACAATATACTGGCAACTATACATTAATTAGTGATATGAAAAGTATAGATATGACAAATATTTAATTGGAAATATTTCGCTGTGAAATAAAAGTATCATTATATATTTATTTTAAAAAATTGCACATATTTATGATACATTGCGGTTATATTCCTGGGGTGGCTGTTCTGGGGTGAACCTGTCAGGCCGTGGGTTCTGACCATCACTGCCAGGCCACGGAGGAGATGTGACATCCACCCGGCCCTTCCCTGTGTCGGGCTGTCACCGTCGGCGCGGCAACCGGCTGACGGGTGACAGAGGTCGCCACGGCGCCACCGCGAAGCTCTCCGCGGCGCACTGGCCTCCCGCCAGGAGTCATTTATCGTCATTTATCGGGGAGTCAGGTTCAATTTACCACGCGTCCCCCCCCTCCTGTCACCTTACCGTCCCGTCAGAGAGAGGGGCGTTCTGTGAGGCGAGCCTGCACCTTCCCATCGATCCACGATGCTTCTCATCCTCGCCTGGCTCCCCTCGCTCTTTCCCTCCATTTAATTCCCTGTCAGATGATGTGCCTTTATTCTTCACTCGCCCCCCTCCCTCCCCCACCCCACTTATAGTTGCCTGGTGATCCTGCTAATTGGAGGACAGACCGCTCTGCACGTGCAGACGTGTAATTAAAACTCGGACCCCAAACCGCCGGGCCATCGAATCCACGGCGTCGACAGTCGAGATGGCCTCGGCTGATCCAGAAGCGTCTAATCCGGAAACCTTCCGCCCTCGCAAATGAATAATTGAAAACTCGACAGTTCCTTAACCGCTTTCCTCTGGTGAGCGCTGGTGCGTTGTAGCATTCCAGGAGACTGACGGCACCCTTGAAAGAACTGCGGTCTTTGGCGGCCCAGGGCTGTTTCTGTTTCACGAGGAGGAAGTCCACGCTCATCATGGGGAAGGAGAGAGGGAGAGAGAGAGAGAGAGAGAGAGAGACAGACAGAGGCAGAGAGAGAGAAAGACAAAGAGAGACAGACAGAGTGAGAGAGAGAGAGAGCCAGACAGAGGCAGAGAGAGGCAGAGAGAGAGAGAAAGACAAAGAGAGACAGACAGAGTGAGAGAGAGAGAGCCAGAGAGAGAGAGAGGATCTTCACCCTAGTGGAGGACATCTCCAGCTGGGCACGATGTCAGAATGTGAGTGTGATCGCCTATCGTACTGAATGGATCGCCACACTCCGCTCTGTTTGTTTGTTTGTTTGTTTTTGTGTGTTCTCCACGCAGCCCTCAGACGGTGTGGTACAGCACACGTCTCTAACTGAGATTAAAGCAGGTGCCGCCGTTCCCCCATGCAACCAGGCAGGGGGAGGCGAGAACCTGCCATAGATTTGGAGATCGTGGAGGAACTATAGATTTGGAGATAGCAAAGGTGAGAACTGTAGATTTGGAGAACATCATGTTCAAGCACATGATAGTAGTGTCTGGATTGTGTTACACGTGTCATCAAACATTGAGTTTGAAAGAACAGTTATTATTATTATTATTATTATTATTATTATTATTAGTAGTAGTAGTAGTAGTAGTATTTTTTCACAAAAGGAAGAAGAGTATTCTGTGCTTCATGTGTTAGTTTACTGGACCTCTGTTTCAGGACACTACCATATAGCCATGTAGTGACTCGCTGCAGTCGGTTGACTTTGATGGAAGCAGCAGGCATCATTTAATCCTCTGAACAAAAGCCCTCTTCAGTGCAAAATGAAAAACAGAAACCTCTCACATTCCTGATTAATGTGGATACTGTGGTCACCGGGTCACCGTTTCAAGATGTATCCAGCTTTAGCTTTTTTTCTTTTCTTTTCTTTAATTTGGCCCTTGTTTTGTTCTCTCTCTCTGTCCAACTCTATATTTACGGCTTTTTCATGCAGCGCTGAAAGATTTGTGATGGATTCTGAGGGACGCAGCCTGCAGTACCAAGTTGAGAAAACTCAAGCGCATGTTTGGCTCATCTAATTTTTTTGCAGCGTTCAAACCAACCGTCCTCACTATCTCTGAGCCTCCAACAGGAGAAGGTTAAACTAGCCCCAGTACCTGTGAGTCAGATGCCCCCTAGTGGAACACTGGAGTAACTAATTTAAGAATGCCGGGACGGTCAGTTCTCTGTTTCAGATGGAAGAATTGACCAGACCACACACCACATGTGCCAATTTTTTACACTTATATATATTGTCTCATTTTGACATTAAATTATACAATATTAATGCCAAAAAAAGTTCAGAGTGCATTCTTACTTCTTAAGAATTTACCAAACAGTTTATTTTGACACACCCAATGTTTTGGCTATGTCTCTGATTCATTTACTGAGATTTTTACACCACATAATGGCCTGCTTTCGTGGCATTGACACTTCTTTAATCCTCATGTTGAGAGACAACAGCAACAGACTCCAAATTCAAATACACCTAGAATCAACCCTTGACCTATCATTAGCTTTCTTGTTCATGGACTACAGATACAAGAACACACAACTGGCCAAGAAACAGCTGAGTAGCGAATTGCCCAATTACTTTTGGTCCTCCAAAATGGGGGGAACTATGTTTTAAAAGGGCTGTAATTCCTGCATGGATATGGATGGAAATAGACTTAAATTAAAGCTGACAGTTTGAACTTTAACCTCATACTCATTGTTTCATTTCAAATCCAATGTGCTGGAGTACAGTGCCAAAGGAACAAAAATTGTGTCACTAGTCCAAATACTCACAGACTACACTGCCTATGCTACATATGTTAGCACAGTAAAATCCGTATTTGTGTGCAGTGCAGTAGAGTGCAGTATGCAGCCGAGATGGCACTTTGATTCATTCTTTGATTCTTGATGGTCCTCCTATATTGCTAAAGTGACGACTGTTATGAAGAACAGAAGAACACTGCTGGCCTCATTGGGCCCCATATACACTGTATGGCCAAATGTTTGTGGACACCTGACATCCAAAACTCCACCCAAAATTGTGGGCATTATTATGGAGTTGGTCAACCCTTTGCTGCTATAACAACCTCCACTCTTCTGGGAAGGCTTTATACTAGATGCTGGAATGCTGGAGCATTGCTGCAGGGTTTTGCTTCAAGTCAGCCAGAAGAGCATTAGTGAGGTCGGGCACTGATTGGGTGATTAGGCCTGGCTCGCAGTTGGCTTTCCAATAGATCACAAAGGTATTGGATGGGGTTGAGGTCAGGGCTTTGTGCAGGCCAGTCAAAACCATTTCTATATGAACCCCGCTGTGTGCCCGGGGGCATTGTCACACCAAAACAGGAAAGGGTCTTCCCCAAACTGTTGGGAAAAGCATAGAATTCTCTAGAATGTGATTGCATGCTGTAGCATTAAGATTTGCCTTCAATAGAACTATCCCAAACCATGATAAAACAGCCCCAGGCCATGGGGTGTCCAGATACTTCATACACAAACTCGTGTTCTCCAATCTGCCACTTCCACAAAGCACAGACTTGCGCATGTGCTCGGATATGAAATTCAGATGTTTTCAAACATCCATCAAAGCAGTTTTGCGTACACTGCAACTAGAGCGTTAAGCAGAACTAGATCAAGAATGTCTATGGAAAGCATGCCGTACGAAGCCAAAGATATGTTCTTGCCGTGTATCTGGTGACCTACCCCAACCCTCTCCCATCTCCCATGTGCTTGTTACAGGGGTTTAACACATCACCACGTGGAAGGCCCAGCTGGCTGGAGTCTGGAGTCTCAACAGAGCAAATGTGCTCAGATGGAGGTGTAAAAATGCGAAATAGAAATTCTGATAGACTACTTCCCCTCACCCCCTTACCCCCTCACCCCCTGCCCCCCTCTCCAATTCACGCACCTATTCCTGCTGGTTTCGCTGCCATGACAGAGCCCTCTTTAGCTCCGGCCCTGGTGAGTCACAGCAGTGGAACACGGAACACAGCCATATTAACTGTACCGCCACTCAACTGGCTACCCTTGTTCACACCAACATTATTACAGCTGTATGTTTTTAATTTAGTTTTTATTTCTGTTTTCTGTTTCAATCTAACTTTCCAATTGTTTTAGTTAGTTTTAAAAGTGAGTTTGTTAGTTTTCGTTCAGTTTCAGTTTTTCAGTGTGTTCCAGTTTAATTTAGTTTTCAGTATATTTAGTTTTATTATTTTCCCTTTAATTTGTATGCCACAAACCTCACTGCATGGAACAACTATGCATTTGTCTATTAACACATACTCAAAGTTCCCCCCAAAAAGACTTAAATGTTTTCTCCCAGTTTGTAATTTAACACTAGCCATAAAACGGTGGAAGTTGGCATGCTATGAACAACAGGGGTCAGAAGAAAATCTTTTGTAATATGACCAACTTGTAACACAATCACAAATCACGATCAACAGAGAAAGGATAATTTCATAAAATGTTATGGCAATATATACTCTAAAAAAGAGTTCATTATAATTCTTATTTTATTTTAGTTTAGTAAGTTTAGAACAATGCAATGCCCCACATAATCTGGTTTAAATTTTTATTTCTGTTTACAAAGTTTTGTTTAACACCTGGTATTTTTGTTGTTGTTGTTTTAATTTCAATTAATGATAATAGCCATGGTTCACACAACAAGCCTGGTGTGGTATGATCTTGTTAACTGTGGCTTAACAACTGCTGAGTAGCCTGCTATTGAACACAAAGTGAATGATAACGGCTGAAGTTCTGCCATATTTTAATGAGCACATTACACCTACGGTGGACTTCAGCCTCCTTAGTTTAACTCTTCGGTTTCCCACTGGGGGTACGTGAGGGTACTGCAGGGGGGTCACTGGCCAGCTTCTGCGTGTACAGATGCACCCCCCTCCACAATCACAGTCTCGACCCCTCCATTTTGTTCTAAAATTGTAGTGCGGTTGTTAGTGGACTCCTTCTAAACTCTGTTTAGGCTGATTTTGCTGTGCATCAATGGAGCACATTGCAGAGTGTGTAGCGTGTCCTAATGTGACCCTTTCAGACAGACTGGCACATATTTCGTAATGACTGGCATTCAGAGGGGTACCAGCTGTGAATGAGGATGCTTTCAAAAGCCTCTCCAGATCCAGATCTCTCGCTCTCTCTCTCTCTGGCAGGAAATACATATGTAAATATTGCCAAAGCATACAGAAATAAATTATAATGCACATGTATAATCTCTCTCTCTCTCTCTCTGTCTCTCTCTCACACACACACACACTCTCACTCTCTCTAACACACACACACACACACACACATGCAGCCACAGCCCAGTGAGTATCAGATGAATCACATGAATCTGATTGTTTTCTCACTAGAAGTGCACTGTTTGTTCAGTGTTTCATTTAAGCCTGTGTGTTTATCTGCCGAACATTTGGCATCTTTCCTTGTAAAACATTTTGTTTTGGCGCCTGATTAACAAACCTGGTTCTATCGCTTATCTGCACTTGGCCTGGTTTGGGATGGGGCAAACGATCACGTCTGTAGTATTTTTTGGGGTGGAGAGGGTGGGGTGGGGGGTTTGATTTGGGGGCTGGAATGGGGCTGTCAGTGGATGAGTGTGATTAATGGTGTGGTGTGTGGTGCTATAACATGAAAAGCCTGGCCCCCCATTCACCCCCACCCACCCACCCCCAATACACAGAAGAGGGGCCATTGCCTGTCTTCCACACCTGCTTGCTGCTTCACCAGACCAGCCGGAAGAGCTGCTCGGATCCGATACCACCAGGGTTCTCAGAAGCCTACATCTGCACCACGGTAAAATGGGGCGGTACCCTGTTAAATTGTCTTTAATGAAAACTGAGTGTGGAACTGGGAGAGGGAGAGGGGGTGGGAGTGAGGGAAGGGGGGGGGGCAGAAAAGGGTAAAAGTGTACTAATGTTTGTGTTATGTTTCTTCAGCCAGAATCTCACCCCCAATAAACGACGCAGAAGAAGACAGAGAGGAAGATTGATGATGATGGATCGATACGCGGGGTCGGAAGCGTGAGCGTCAGGGGGCGGGGCGGTGGAAGAGGTGGGGCGGGGGGTCGGTCGGTTGGGGAGGTTCCCAGGTCAGTTTTTGTTGGCGAATTTGTAACTCTACGTGCGTGTCTGTGTTTGTGTGTGTGTGTGTGTGTGTGTCTATGTGTACATGCATGCATGTGTGTACACATGTTGTGTGTATATGTGTATGTGTAAATGTGCGTGTGTGTGTGTGTGTGCATGTGTGTGTGTGTGCACGTGTGTCTTAGGGGGGTCCCTGTGGAGTGGGGGAGGGGCCACGGGAGATCAGGATGGGTGGTCAGGTCGGCCATTTGGGTGCGTCTCCAGAGCCGGGCCACCAGGTGATGCACCAGGAGGCGGGCCCATCTGAGCAGGCGTGGCAGTGGGTGGAGAAGGGATCCAAAGTGATTAATGGCTGTTTATGGGGACCAGGACAAGCATGGCAGGACAGCACAATCAAACCCAGAGACAAACAACTGCTTCTTCTTCATATGCAGCCCATCGAGACGTTACATCCAATCACAACACCACAGCTGATGACCAATCACAGTGTCACCACTGCTGTCATCACAAAGCAACAACTCCACCTGGGGAACCATGTCCTGCTTGTAAACTTTTTATTTTTGTAGGCATTGCAAAGACATTTTAATCAAGTTCAAACAGCACACACTGAATAACTGAGCACTTAATTTTGTTCTGTTTTACACCGACAAGCTATACATGGCAGTGCTGTCCACAGGAAATAACAATGATGTTTATCCCATCTGCAAACGCACAATGAACAATCATTCATCTGGAAGAAATACCTCTAATAGCTTAGTTATACATTTGTGTATTTTATTAATCTGCAATACCTGCAATACCTTGTACTTATGCTCTTTCACAAGCAATGGAAATTGCGTTTTGTCCTCATGCAAATGACACAACCAATATTTTTGAAGGAGTATCGTCCTGTGCTGTTCTTAAGAGTGAACTGATATGAATACTCGTCTGCGTATATGTGTGAGTGGATGTGCTTGTTCGTGTGTGTGTGTGAATGGATGTGCTTGTGTGTGGTGTGTGAATAGATGTGTTTGTGCATGTACATGTGTATACATTTATGTGCCTACGCGTGTGTCTAGCTCAGACTATGTCTCACAGGTTCTCTTGTCTAAGAGATGACACATAACTGCCCCGCACAGGATAAGGGGGGGGGGGGGGGGGGGGGGGGGGTTATGGGGGTGTGCTTTCCTATGGAGACATTAGAGGGGAGGGGTGATATCTGGTTCTATTACCCCCCATATGAAGCAGCTGTCATGGGGCTGTGCAGAAACTGCTTTCCTCCAGAGTGCTGGGAGGAAAAGCAGCTTTGTGAGAACGGCTGATAAGGGCTATCAGCCAATCCCCTGTGAGAATGAGACCGCATATGGCAACAGCTCTCCCTCTTTCTTTCCCTGTCTTCCCACTTTATTATTATTATTATTATTATTATGATTATTATTATTATTATTATTGTTATTATTACTATTATTATTATTATAATAGACCCATGTTTATGCTAATTTGTTTATGCTAATTTGAAAGCACCAGTAAAAGTGGTTGAATAAGAGCGTCTGTCTTTCTGGATGTGAGCGGAGCAGATTCACAGCTGTGAGATGGGCAGGGGGAGAGAGGGGGTTTGGGACGTGGACAGACAGCCAGAGAGAAGACTCAGGTGGACCAGAGCGGAGCTCCATTCGCAGCCGACCGGGTCGGGTAACCGAACGATCTCTCTGTGACGAGGAGGGTCCGGCGCCGAAGACCCGAGCTCCTTCCGAAAACACCGAAAACCCAAACCATCCCGATGTGGAACTTAAAAAATCCTGCTCTGTTCCAAAAGTGCTATTTCAGCTCTTTTTCTTTGTGTCCAGCATGCAGATTTTGTCAAGTTTGTGAAAATGGATCATGCGTGCCAAACGATCGGAACCCACAAATGACATTCAGCAAAATGAGTGGGATAAAAAAAGAAGAAGAAAAAAAAGTCTTACCATGCTATAAATAACTTCATTTTTTTTTACCACAACGGTCTATTCTCAGCTTTGGCTTTGGGGTCAGCGTTAGCCCCGCCCCTTTGGAAACAGAAATGACTGCATGGATTCCGGAGTGGCATTCCGAGCGCTCCGGGGGGCGAACGCCATTCCGATCCGGTGACTTCCAACCGGGCTGTCGAGCCGCCAGGACGTGGACGGTAATCGCGGGAGGTCTCCGTCTTTGGCGCTGTCCTTCTCCCCGCCCCCCCCCCCCCCCCCCCCTTCCTGCCCGCACCCCTGCCCTGAGCTCCACGCCGTGTGTGCGGTCGCTGAGAAGCTCTGTGAGCGGCGGGCTCTCCTGGTGGAGGGTTATTCTGGGACCCTGACAGGCCACGCTGCTTATCTCTGGTACTCACCCGCTCGCCCGCTCAGCCGCTGGCCCGCTGGCCCGTGATAATGGTCTGTCATTCGGGGCCGTGCCAAAGGGCAGGCATCCAACCCCTGTCCAGATCGGCACATTAGGAAGGACTATCCCTCGGTGTGAAGGGGCCAGGGGGCGGGGGTGGGGCAGATGACCCTTCCGTGTTTCTAGAACCCCACACCCCTGCCCCTCCTCCCCAGTCTCCACACCCACGAGGAGGTCTGTTATTTGGGTCCACGTGCTGTTTTATTGGACACCTGAAAGGCTGAAAGTCTGCTGAAAAGGAGAGATAGATAGAGAGAGAGATACAGAGAGATACAAAGAGAGAGAGAGAGGAGGGAGTCAGTGACAGCTGTCTGTTCCCAGACCACCAAATGTGCCCCCCACCCCCCCCTTCTCTAATCTGTGGTAATGTCGCTATGGTAATCTGAGACTGAGTGTACAGCAGACAGTGCCCCCCAGCCTTACCCATCTCTCTGCACCCCCCAACACCCACCTCCTCCCCCACACACGCACACACCCACTCATCCATTAAACCCACATTAAGTTTGTCAGCGGGGTGCCAGCGTGGGGCTCACAGCCCCGCCCTTCACGTCCACCATTCGGCAGAGCTCGACAAGGCCCCGCCCCTCACACAGACTGGCAGCCTCTGACTCTTTGCTTTGGCTCAATTTAATGCTCGTTTGGGTGGTTTTGCTCTTGTTTGAGTACCTCCCGTTTAATGGGTAACTTAATGCTCAGTAGGCCAGTTGACCATTTGGTCTGGATACGAGCATCCGCTTCAATGCAGTGAGGGGAAGTAAAGGTGATTCATTTTCCAGCGTGTCTCCTGTGGTTTTGCTGCAGCAGGAAAGCACACAGATGTTCTGCTCTGTGATGAAGTGTATCCAAAAACCCATAAAATCCTCACCTGCCTCACTTTGCCCAGGGAAGCATGCCATGGGCCTCCATGAAAATATTCAGCAAAGCTATTTTTTAAAATATAGTTATACACATCACTGTGAGCCATTTTTTTGGATTGTATTTGGCCAATAGTGGCCATTTTGTAGAACACGTGCAATAAAAGAATGGGTGGGGTGGATGGAAGGGGGGTGCACACACACACACACACGCACACACACACACGTACACAGATTCATGAATGTGCACACAAACAAACACACAAATGTACAGACCTAAAGCCACACACACACACAAATTCACAAACACATACTGTATGTACACATATCAGACCTGGGTCAAATACGTATTTGTTTTGGATTCAAATACTTTTCTACGCTTTACTGATCTTGTCCGGTGTATTGGAACAAATTAAATACTCTCAAAAAGTGCAAACCCCGCCTTCTGGTCATATTGGCAGGCTCAATTATACCAGGCAAGATCAACAGAGCACAGAAAAGTATTTGAATCCAAAACAAATACGTATTTGACCCAGGTCTGACACATACATGTATACACACAGATACACACACTTCATGCACACACACACACACATAAACACACGCACACACACACGCCTGTGGAGCGGGTAGGATACCAACACTAATAACACCTACAGCGATGAAAATGCCCCCCCCCCTCCTCCCCCCTCCCGCCTCGCCGCTCCGAACCAGGCCGATGTCGCCCACCCGCCGCCAGCGAAGCTGTCCCACCGAGATAAGCTGGTGGCATTTTCATCTGCCCGCCGCCCCGCCACACATTATCATAAGAAAGAGCCTGCAATCCCACAACCCACTGCTGCCACCGATTCATGTTCAAAGTTGGGATTAGCAATCCAGCCCCACTCAAATCCCTTCAAACACGGCTGCAGATGAGAAAAACATTCAACAGATAACTGACGGGCTGGGATAGAAAAAAAAATTTGGGGGGGGGTTGTGAGAGCGAACCAGAGGGGTGGGGCGAGATGGACGTACTTCCGCTGCGCCCTCTGGTGGCTGGGAAGTGCTGCTGGACAGACCGTGCCCACTACCCCACTCCCCTATTTTTGACCACAGCACCCACTCAGAGACCGGAATGGCCTCTCACTACAGTAAGGCTCAGCCTGGAGACCCTCCGCCAGTGGCACCAGTATCAGTCGTTATGTGCTTGGGAGAACTACATTTCCCAGGATTCCATGGCCTTCTCGGTCAGGCAGACTGCCAGTCTGACAACCCGGACCAAAAACATTCTGGAACACAGGAATGTTCTAGAAGTCAGAGGCCCTGTTTGCGCTCCTCCGTTTGTGCTCCTCTTTTCACACAACGTGTGAATCTAATTTCTTGACAAACCCAACACACGTCACATTTGACAGTTGCTGGCTAAGTCTAAGCATGTGAAATCTGACATCAAGAGGTAGTCTTGGTTGGAGTCCACTGGCGCAGGACATGAACATAAATCCTCGACATTGAATTTTGTCTTGTCTCCAACATTATATTGGCAAATAACCTCGTGCATTAAGCATGCAGGAGTGGCGTCGTAGACGAATCCCTAAATGCAACAGCAAGGAGGAATGGGATCTAAGTCTAAAACCTTAACTGGATGTGCAAGACATTCAAATAAACGTGCAAACAGACATGCATATGTGAGGTATACAGAAATCACATTTGTCAACTGTGTCAGACACCAGAGCAAGCCAAACAGAAACACTCAAATGTCACTTCAGTCACAAGTTCAGTAAGTCCTGACAAGGAGTTCTGTGGGATTCCTTCTGGGAGGTTCAGGGAGTAGACAGTTAGAGACAGAGCCTGAGAGGTTTAATTCACCTCGTTTTCCACAGAGCTGCAAAAAAAAAAAAAGTGAATAAATGGCGAAGGAAGCCGAGGCTGAGCAGAGACATTGCTCAAGACTCTCACAGCCTCCTCGAAAAAAAATAAAATCTGAAAATGCTGCCTTCCTTTCAAAAACGGGGGTGCGTTTGAAGTCGAAGAGAGCCAAAGAAACGTCTCGGTGCTGGGGAAGCGGGAAACAGTAACGAGCGGGGAAAACGCGAGGCCTCGAGAGAACAAAGCGAAAGAACAAGCCCTGGCGCGTTTACCCCTCCGCGCGCGCCTCTCTTGTTAGCTCGAAATTGCCGGTGCGATTTCGACGACTTTGTTTACGGGGAAAGCTGCCTGTAATGTTAATCCTACGGGGGGGGGGAAACCAAATGCCATCGCATCAGCGACAGTAAAAAGGGCTGAAGACGAGGAGGCCTCTCCAATCAACGCCTTCCGCTTTCTTCCGCGCTCCGACACGAAAGGCCCCTTGTGATGGAAATAAACACAAAGCAAACGATTCACAAACGATTCACAAAGTAAACGACGGAATTATTCAAATGCCGCCGCGGCACAATCACATGGCGGGGAGACGGCGCCGCCTTTTAACGCCCCTCCTGCGGGGAGCTACGCTAATCAGCTCCGCTAACGGGCCTAGTTTCTCTTTCTTTCTTTTAAACTTTGAACAGTTTCGGCGCTAAAAGCGACTCCCTGCGTGGCCGCGAGCTGAATTCACGCCAGAGTGGATTTAATTTCGATTCGAAATGTCGTTGTCGGTCGTAAAAATTCAATGATCCCCCCAGCCCTGGTCCTGGCGAGGCACATGCTTTGTTGCTGTCTGTTCTCACTCAACTGGTGAGTCTAAGAGGTGGCACCTCACAGCAAGGGGGTCCTGGGTTGAAGCACGCCACGGGGGGGTTTCATTTTCTAGTTTCCCGGGGGATGGCTCAACCACAAGGCTCTAAAGGGCTAGCCTTAGTGGCTTAATTCATTACTAGGTTTGTCTCGGGCATAATGTCCGCCCGCGTGGGCGAAAGGTCATTTGCCCATTTTAACAGCCTAGGCCCCTGTTACTCAAATCACGGCCCTCGAGGTCCTACTGGTTTTCCACCCTCCCTTTACCTGGGAGTCAGGTGTGAAGACGCTCTGGCCAATCAGTAGCACTACTTGTTCAGTTAATTACCTGGGGGAGAAGAAAACCAGGGCTGGATTTGGATTTGAGGTCCAGATTTGAGTATCCATGGCGTAGGCACTTGACGGGAAATTGACAACTGCGCCTGACTGAAACCAGCAAAGACAATTATGTTTGTGTTATGCCAAGTCCAAGATTGAGCCCCTACTCTTCAAAGGGTAAAATTGAGCAAAGGAGCTGTCGGAATCGGGAGGCATTGCAACTGAGAATGTTCTGCTCGCTAGAGTGGTCTTTTCTGTTTTCTATGGTAATTTCAGAGCAAAATGTTGTTAACCTTAAATGAACTGGTAGAGTAGGCCTACCTTCATTTCCCGATTGATCTCTTGCAGACATGAATTAACACCGAAAGTTTTACTGTGTAGTGCTACAGACTGTACGGTCGATTGTGTTAACATATAAATATAAAAAAACATGAAGTCTTCATCTGATATAATCAGATATAATAAACCAGTTATTCATTCTCTTGCTCGGTATAATATTGCAGAAGGAATCACTCCTCTTGGATATTTATGTGTTTATAGTAGCCAATCTGTAAGGCATACTGAGTAATACTAATTGGTTGCGTTTGATTAATCAGTAAACACCGCAGGGTTTTTTTTCTGACACTGTAATTACTGCGAGCAAATGAAAGGCACATGATTAAATGTCAATTAATTGAAAACGGCTGCCTAATTATAGCCACCGATGTTCTGTTAATTAACACTATGTAAGCAGTACCCAGTGTTAATATCAAACTAAATTGCAAACTAGAGAGAGATTGTGGAGACAATGGGCCTCGTTCACCAAACATGTGCACGGTCACATTTGATCGTAAACTGTATGTAAGAACGTTTCCATGAACATTTCGGCATTTATCGTTTTTTTCTTATCTGTATTTGTTCATGGCTGTTTCGTTATGCTAATCACATGAACTGGATTGTGCACAAAATTTACAAACAGTCAGCATTCATCATCTCATACACCTGGGATATGCAGAAAAAAAGGTCTGCGCATGTGGTATGAATCCTTATGGTTTATCATAGAACATTTTTCAGAACAAAAGTAAGAATAATTTAAGAAAAGTTTTGTCAATGAGGCACAATCACTTGGTCCAAAAGCAACTGTCTGGCTGCATTGAACCTGAATCAGGGGAGCTTGGTTCCAAGCAACCAGTTCAGAGGCAGGACCCTGCTGTTGTACCCCTGAAAAATACAATTAGGGGACCCCTGAACCGCTTCACTAAATATCCTGTTGTATGAATGGATTGCACACTAAAAAACGTGGAATCTGTGTACGTTTCTCTGGGTAGGAGTGCCCACCAAATGCCACCAATGTAATGTGATGATCTCTAATGGGTCGTCATCAACATGACATAGTGTACATATAAGCCGCGTTTCCACCGCAGGAACTATACCCCGGAACTAGGAACCTTTTGAGGAACTCAGTGCGTTTCCACCGCAGGAACTAGGGTCTAAATTTAGTTCTGGGGGCTTTGTTTTACCCCCCAAAACGTTCCTGCTCGGGGGGTAGTACTTTCCGAAAGTACAGGAACCTTTTGGGTGGAGCTTGCAGCGCTGAACATTTCTGATTGGTCGAGTACTCGTAGCATTTGTGTTGTATTTATTTTCCGCCATTACCCGCCATGTTTGAAAATATGCAGCGGCAAACCAATTTATTTTCATAATAACTTAAAATCAAACTTGTATGTTATGCGGCGCAGTAGCCTACTTTTGGTTATAGCCTGTCAACGTCTTGGAATTATAACGTGTGCTCTTCTGTTCTTTTCTTGCTTTAGTATTCGTTTTATAAAATACTAAGCATTCGTGCTGGGACAGCATATTACGTAGGCTACCAAAACATTCAAACGGATTAATTCGGTTGCTGAATATTTTCTTCCGGATTTTCTTTGTTAGCCCGTTGTAATTGACTCAAAACGTTTGATACAGTTATGTGAGGTATGCGGTAGTTCTGCATAATTAACATTGGTGATACAGTACACGCAAACTGGAAATCACCTTCCGCACTTTTTATCCGGGTAAAATAACAGGTTTATTCTAGTAATCTTCCCTTTAGCTTTTTCAGACTGCCGTAATTTTACTCAATTTTACTGCCATTTTTCAATTCCACGAAAAGACCAGGAAGACTATGGACTCATGTATGGTGCATGGTTCGCATCTGGAGGGCACACTTCGCTGCTCGGCTAGCAGTAACTTCGAAGGAAAGCAAACGGTGGCTGTACCACTACTAATTTACATTTTCACGCAAGTCCGAGTTTTCGTTCTATTCTTGTCATTTTGCGATTAGCCTATATGGAATTGACGACGAGAAGTAATAAAACAGCAAATTGTTTACAACGTGTGCATGTTTTCTGCTGTTAGTGAATGTGTTTGAGAGGATATATGAAAATCAATAAATACAAAAGTAACCATATATAGTCATTGTTGGTAACCCGTTGTATATAAGTGGAATAAACCCCTCCGGGCTGTCCCGGTTATTAGAAAATAATGTAGGCTACTTCGGTGGTAGTATGGGGTTACAGAAGAAATCATATGACAGATGGACCGACGACAACGCCAGTGGGCTAATTTGCCTAATCTTCGCGGTACTTTAGACCCCGGTGGAAACGCAGACAACCATTGGCTGAAGGAACCTTTTCGTTCCTGGTAAAGTAGTTCCTGGGACTGAAAGTTCCGGGTAATTTTGGTGGAAACGCGGCTTTAGAGGCCAACAGATATGTGAAAGCATGTGTTTAATATAAACAAAATGGCCGGTGTTGAGTTTAAAAGTGAAAGCAGTTGGGGATGCCACGTGCCTCTGTGAGCGGGTTTGGCCGGTGCCAGCTGCTTTCAGTGCCCGCGTTGTGCGCTTTACCCCCGCCAGTGTGTTTTTCTCAGATGTTCATCAGTCTCTGTGGTCAGATAAGAGGCGGTGGCCAGTCTTTTAATGCACAGACAGCACTTCAGTTTGCTTTGTGCTTGAGTCTGTCTTCAAGTCATGATGCTGAAACATCAGCTTCCTCTGCTCGGTTATTAGTACAAAGCACGCTTTTCTCTGCCTCTCCGTGCTCTTTCATGTTAATCACGACTGAAGTTAGCCAGGTGACGATCCCTTTTGTTTTCACAGTTTGTTTTACTATAATTAGGTTGACAGCCGTAGCAAAGTTGTTATAAACATCTAGTAAAGCGTCTGTAGCCAAATGCAGTTGTATCTGAGGCCATCATTCACTGAATTAACTGTAAGATCTCATTTTAATGATGATGTAGCAATCGCTATTGGTAACTGAAAACAATGGCGTTCCAGAACACCGACTTAAATATGAAAAAAGAAATAAAATAAATTATTCCAAGAAACCTACTCTTCAAAAGGGTTAAAACCATGGCTGCAGCCCATTGCTGTCACTGCACTCATAAAAACTGGGCAACACATTCGGGTCGGGGACAAGTTATTTTTTTCTTTTTTTTTAAATATAACACGAAACAGAGGACCAAGACACGTGGGAAAGCGTTACTTCATGAGTCAGCGCACATAAAAATGACTTACTTACAATTAAATAAATAAGTAATATAGGATATGAGCTGTAGAACATGATGAACAACTCACGGAGGTTTTTATTACTCTTGGGGATTTTAATTAATTATTTAACTAGATTAAGGTTCTTATTTAATTACTTTAATTAATTCTCTCTCACTCTTGCTCTCTCTCTCTCTCATGTTTGACAGACAGAAAATTGTGCAATCTGATTTAAAGGAATCTGTAATCACTTGCACATGCACGTGCATGCACAGTTCTGACAATGCCACATGTGCGTACACGCTGTCTGTGTTAGCACTGCACCCACACAAAGGGGTAACACTGCTGAAGGTTAGCGTTAACTGCATGCTTTACCCATAGCTGGTACAAAACCCTGTTAATTAATGGGGGCACAACTGCTGGTCACATGATCAATCAGCCTGATTAAGAACATAATGTATCATAAGTATCATCCACCGTCAGCCAATGGCTTGTGCAGGTTTCTGCTGTGTCCTGCTTGCATATATATGTGTGGGTTTTATTTAAGCCCCCCCCCCCCCCCCACACACACACTCTCCATGCTGTTTCCAAGTTATGCAAATGTAAAAGGTACTCTCAGTTCTATGATCAATCACCTGACTTAACACACAAATGGGGTGCAGAGAGGCTCGACGGTCGCCAAAATCGCCGCGGGGTCGGCAGGGCGACGGCGTTGGCAGGTGCGCTGCCAGGCAGTGTCGTTAGGCAGCCGTGATCAGGACGACACGGCAGGGCTTCCGCCATCAGGTGTAGGACAGGTTTAATTCGGCCAGGGTGTCGCCGCGTCCTTTGTGTCTCCCGGCAACGCGCCTAGCGACGAGCGGCAGAGGTTCTGAATGAGATGAGAGATACAGTCCCTCTGCTATCGACGCTGAGTGCTTACTGCCACCGTGCGGGACTGTGGGGTGTTAAAATACTCGCCGGCCTGCGAGCGAGTGTGCCGGAGGAACGCTCACGCGCTTCCGGTGTGGTTGTCCGTGCTAAGAGTAGCGAGTGAGTAGTGTTGTGGTAAACTTCAGAGACATACACATCGGTTCAAAATTGGGGAACAATGAAATATATCGTCAGTGTCATGTTGCTGTTACAGAAAGGTTGTTGTTATGTATGCTGTGTAAATGTTAAAAGTAATGCTTTGCTTTTCCTGCCAGTAATGCACTACTAAACTGGATTAAAATGCTTCTCTTAAAATATGTTATTATAGGAAGGGTAAATTTGATTCCTGTTTTTTTCCAAGGATCATATAAGAGTAAATGTATTGAAAAGGGCAGATATAGAGTACAAACATACACTCACACACACACGCACACACACACATAACCGTCAGACACACTAACACACAATCAGAGCCCCAAACTCACAGTCAGGCACAATAATACACAGTCAGACATACTAACACACAGTTAGTATAATACTCAGTTAAGAACCCAAACACACAGTTAGACACACTAACATACAATCAGGCACACAAAACTGACACACAAACTATTCAAATAGAACCCTTAGCAAAGAACAGTGTTCTAGAATAAACATTCAATTTTGTGCTGGATAAGTTCCAAAATCCCCAGACAAGGAGCTCAGGGGGACCATGGGGCTTGTGTGTGGGGGCGAGGTGTGATTGAGGGGGAAGTGAAGGGGGGCTATGGGCCCCCGTGGGGCTTCTGGGTCCATAAAACCCCAACATGTTCATAAACTGTTGACGAGGGGGCGGCTAATTTAAGGCATTAGCAACGTGTCTGAGAATCGCCCTGTGAGAGCTTTAATGAGCTTTAATCCTGAATCCTCTCTTGCTCTCTTTCCCCACCCTTTCTCTCTCTCTATCTCTCTCTCACTCCTGACATGACAAATCAGAGGGGTGAATGTTTTTCCCACTGCTGTAAAATTGTAGGCATGGATTTGACTGATGAGCGCTGGCAATATTTTTGCACATTAACTGAAATAAATTTTCAGTTCATTTTTCAAAAATTCACTTTTTTATACCACCCAACTTCTTCCCTTCATCCCTTCTTTTCTCTCTTTTTATTTTACCTTTCCTCCTTTGTGCCTGGTCTTTCCCTCATTGATCACTGCAGGGTGAGGCGATCGGTTTGCTACCCAGACTGCTGTTTAGCATTTTATAATTCCCCTCTGTTCCGTAAAGCCCAACCTTCTCCTATCTGCACGCGCTCAGACAGGAGGCAGCTCCCCAGGAACCTGCTCCACCAATCACAGATCAAGAAGCAAGAAATTAATCTCCGTCTCTCCAAAATCATGATTTATCTTTCTGGCGGCATTTCATATGTATCTGTTTTATGGTTTCATGATAAGATTTATCCTACACCCACCCCTAAACTACCAACCCCCCCCCCCCCCACCCACCCTCACCATCCTAGTTTGGTGGTGGCAGGTTGCTCAGCCAACCTGTCAATCAACCCTTTGCCCTCTATGCCCTCCTCTCTGATTCTTTTCCATACATTTCCCTTAAATATTTAGCAGAACCCTTTACCCAGGGCCAACAATGCGGTCTCGTCACAAAAGTTTTGGGGGGGGGGGGGGGGGGGTTGGGGGGTGGGGTGGGGCGGAGGGGGGGCTCTTATCCCTCCTTTCTCTGGGGCATAAAGCCAGGGTTAATAGTTGCCTAAATGTTGGTCCATCTCCTTTCTGGAGTGGCAGTATAGGTGGTTCGTGGCACATTGTGGAACCAAGAGAGGGACACAAAGAGGAGAAATAAAGCACATTTCTCATGTGCGGTAGGGTGTGGCTGCACTCCAGGTCCTTGCTTTCAGCTTTTTTTTATTTTTTAACCTTCCTGAAGGGGGTGGGGAAGGTGGGGGGTGGGTGATGAGCAGTAGTTTTTGGGGGATTCTGTGTTCAAACCTGGCCTGCTGAACCACATGCTCCTTAACCATGAGGAGAATGAACAATGGCTTCTTCAGTGCTATGTTGGGGCTTGATGCTCAGGCTTGAGCTATTAGCTACAAATCTAGTGAGCTCATCACAAACCTGCCTTTTCTATATTGTCATTTCAGATCATATTTTTTTCTTCTGAAAGCTTTGACGAATGTTCTGCATATTTCTATATCCGTTGTTCTACTGGAAGTTCCAGTTCCAGAATTTTCAAGGCTTTCCTCCTTTTGTTCCGGCCAGTTTTTTTTAGACAATTGCTACCATTCTGAATACACATTCTGCCCATTGAAAAAAGTCTTTCTCGATATTTTTAAAGTCTTTGAACCCTTCCCCCTCAACGGCGTCTGTTTCCACACACGCATACACGCGCATTGAAAGGGTTAACCCCAGGTGAAGGGTGCCCAGACTCAGAACTGCCCAGAGCTCCACATCAGCTCGGCTCCCGGGGCCCGCTAATCAATTCCTTACGGCGATAAATTCTCTGACGCCGCCAGCCCAATTGGCTCTAATTGGCTCCTAATTCGGCCGGGGCCACAAATCCACCGAGTTGTCACGGCGACTGCTTGCCAAGGCGCACGGGTGAGGCGAGGGTGAGTCAGCGCCCCTTTTTCCCGGCAGGCCGGGGGGGTGAGCCCTCCTCCTCTGGGACGAGGCGCATGCGCGAGGGGGGGGGGAGGTGAGTGCGTTCGCCTGAGTCACGTGAGCCGTTAGCGAGGATAACCCGGGATAATGGCGTTTTCAGAGCCGCCGCACGCAGGTACGGTATACTCAGCATTACTCAGGCGCTAATGCTGATTTACTGTGCTAACCTCTGAAAACCATGGAGGCAGTAATAACTAATGTAACCAATCCATAGGCGGAGGCAAACTGAGGCGGCTGTTTTATTGGCACGCTCGTTTGTGTGTGTGTGTGTGTGTGAGTGTGTGTGTGTATGTATGTAGTGCATGTGTGTGCGGTGCCTGTGTGTGTGTGTGTGTGTGTGTGTATGTAGTGCATGTGTGTGTGGTGCCTGTGTGTGTGTGTGTGTGAGTGTGTGTGTGTGTGTGTGCGTGTGTGTGTTTGTCTACATTATTTTTAGAATTTGGCATTCGGGACATTTCTCCATGAACTAGCTATCGCACAACTTTTTTTCCATAGTGTGTATAACAGTACCCATTCATTTCTGACCCCTCGTAAGTGTAAAATCGTTATTGTTTTATCACCTCGCCAAGTTTCCGATATTTTGACAAGCCCGCTCGCACACGTCCCGACAAGGAACACCCTGTCTTTTAGCGCGACTGCGCGAAGCTGCACGCGCACCTAGACGAGGCTGCTGTTCTGCGGTTCTTCGTTATGACAGCTAGCGTTTTCAAAAAACACACACTACTGTACAGCAAAGATGCCGTCGCAATAACTCACTTTGTTCTCCAGGGACACGGCCCAGAAACACACCATTACCACTGAGGGGGGTGGGGGGGGGGCATGCCAAGTGAAAGTCAGTTCTGAAAGCGGGTGGCATGGGGATCAAGGAGCCTTTTTATAAAAGTCAGACTGAAACAAAAGTGAATTGAAGAAACTTTCCAGCGCAAACTTATGAGGTGATGCCCACTATGATGGTTGATTTATGAGCACTCTCTCTCCCTCTTTCTCTCTCCCTCTCTCTCACTAAGTCTCTCTATGCCTCTCTTTTTGCCTCTCTCTCTTACTGCCATTCTCTTTCCCGCTCTCTTCATCCCTCTCAAATTTTGTATTCAAAATGTTTTATTGGCATGACAAGATTTTTCTTATGTAGCCAAAGCAGAGAAAAAGAACATATACAATGGATCATATTAAACGTACATCTAGACAAACGGTGTACAGACAAATATAGGCCAATCCTAATATGCTCACTGATTGTCCCTCTTTTCATGGCAAGCTGTGAAATAATTTGCTGCTAGTCCAATACATTTAACCCTCTCTTTCTCTCTTTATTTTAGCAGGTCACAAGAGGAGGGCTGGGTTGAGAAGCATTAGCTGAAGAATAAGTCCATTAGCTCTACTCAGTCTCTCATTATCCACTCTTTACTCTGTAATTTTACCCAGCAAAGGGACCCTCGGACTTTGGTGTGGGGGGTGGGGGGAGGGGGGGGGTTACCTAATCCCATTGTCTTTCCACATTGGTAATCACTTCCGCATGAAAGGCCCTGTTGGCTTCATACCGCTGAAATTGCCACCAGGTCCAGAGGAAGAATAGCCCTTTCATCTTTTAATGGGAAACTGGTCGATTGTTTCTCCAACACCCCCCTCTCACCCCCCACCCACTTCAGTTGTGAGGCCTAATTGAGGCCCAGGCTTGTGGTGAAAGTGTAGGCCTGAAGAAGAGAAGGGGGGGAGGGGGGGATTTCCATATGAGGGCAATTCTCCTCAAGAAAACATCCCATTGAAATGAATCAGGATGCCCTCCTCCCCCTTATCCATTATTCCTTTAAGACAATGTGTTTTTTACAGCACATAATTACCCAGTTAATGAGTGATTCCACACGCTTTTAGAGAGGAGAATTCACCCCATTGTCCGGCCGTCATTGAAAATGGAAAGTTGTTTCAGCCATTTAAGAGGTCATATAAGATTAGGGTTCTTCTGGCCTCTTAGAGAAGGGGAGCTTTCCCTTTCATTGGGGTATTTAACATTTGCATTAAAATGTCACAAAGTTCTTCTTTACCGTAGCTATTGGAGTGGCTGGATTAGCATTTTAGTTTCCCTTTCTCTTACTGAAAGTGGCTTTGTTCCTCTCTGTCCGAAATGAGCCCTGTCCCAGCGCTGAAGCGAGGGTGAATACATTCGCACCGAAAAACGAGAAAATCCGTCCAGGAAACAAAGTTCAGCAGATTTATTATTAAAGCCTTCTTCTTGTCTCTGCTGAAGAGCTCTGCTTGGCGCTAAAGGGGGCAGGCCAGGTCTGCCGTCTTCACTGCACTCCGTGAATATTCACGAGCGATAAGCATTCCGGAACCTGGAAACGTGCCGATTCCTCGATGATTGCCGATTCGCGGCCGTCCAGCGAAACAACGGCGGTTATTAGAATCAGAAACCAAAACAAGCAGCCGTGACCCTGCTCATGAATATTCATCCGCACCTGGAACTCTTTCTGCGCGTTTTTATTCTTTTTTTAAAACGCGCGGGACGTCCGTCTTGGCGAGGATCAGATTTCCGGTTGTGTGAGTTATGGGGCGGCTGCGGCGTCGACCTCTGACCCCCCCGAAGTGAGAGTTAACGTAGCGCATTACTCCTGTGGCGCAGCGGCGGGACGGGCCGAGCTCGGGCAGAGAGAGAGAGAGAGAGAGAGAGAGAGAGAGAGAGAGAGCGACTTCTTTACGAGGTGAGGCTGGATTCCCCTTCACCTCCGCGGGCTCGGCATCCGAGAGGTCACGACCCCGGCGAGCAGGAACAGCTGGTAGCCAGGAGTGCACAGAGGCGAGGAATGGGGGTTGGGGGGGAGGGGGGGGGGCGGAAAAGAAAGGAAGAGGCCAAATAAAGGAGGGGATCCACCTGCCTCCCTGCCACCCGCCCCCCTGAAACATAAGCCGTCCCGCGGAGGGGCGCGGAGAGAACAAAAAGTGCCCCTATTGATCCGGCAAGCTGTTACAAATCACCGCCCCTGATAACTTCATAAACGAGCTCATTAGCATATAAAGAGATCAGCCGCTGGCTCAACGGGCAGCAGCTAGTGCTCAATCAGCCCCCCCCCCCCCCCGCCCCCCGCCCCCCGTCACACAACCCCCGAAATGATGGGATGTCCCGCAGCGATTTCGGGAACGAGTGTCTGGGATCCAGCTATTCGTCTTCCATACCTGCAGGCTATAATCCTTTATTTGTGGGGCGAGTAAGAGAGAGAGATGTAAGGGGGTTTCGGCGTTAATCGTGTCCCCCCCCCCCAAGCCCCCCCCCCCCCCCCCCAGGCCAGAGATACAGGAAGGCTCATCATTGTCCCCGCAGGGCGTTGATGAGATGGCGAGAACGACCCTGAATACGAACCAGTCCCTCGTCAGCAGCCGGGAGAGACTGCTCGTTTGCAATAGCACCCAACGCGCGTCCGGTTCCAAAAGGTCAGCCCGCCAGGGTTGGTCGATACGCGGCCTCTGAGCGGGAGGCTGTTCATCGACCCCAGCGTTTCTGTGCTTTATACTCATACAGTATGATCACTCTCGAAAGACTGCAAAATCGTTGAAGAGGCATTCCTGGAGAAACAAGATGTCCGGCCTGAGGTCCGTGTGCATATTAACTGGCCGCTCGATAGCGTATATAACGCTAATGTGGAGAGCCTGTTGCTATTGATTCCCACTGTTTTGTGAAAGAGGTCCAAAACACAGCTGAGGGGCTGCACAATCAATGTGCGTGTGTGCGTGTGTGCGTGTGTGCGTGCGTGTGTGTGTGTGTGCGTGTGTGTGCGTGTGTGTGAACTGAACCACGCTAATGTTCCTGAGCTATTAGCTCAATCAGCCTTTAGCTTTGTCACAAAGCACACTCTTTTACGTACGATAAACATTCTCCCAAATGCCCTCCTTTCATTCTTCCCTTCCGAAAGTCGTGTATTAACCGCAGATTTCCTTCATATTCATTTCCCCCTCTGAGTTTGACGAATGAAAACGAGCGCGGTTTGCGAAGAGGCCGCGGCTTTTCTCGCCTATTAGAACATAATTACCGCTCTAATCACGCTCCTCCCGGAGACGGGGGGGGGGGGGGGGGCTCCTGACTAACGGTCCGCCTCGACGCCGACAAATTAGCGAAGCGATTTATGGTCCTGTTGTGTCCACGGCCGCGCCGCACCTGAGACTCAACGGCTTTCACGTCATCTGTTAAAGATTATCCGCCTGCTGGATCCCACATCCTCCTCCTGAACTGGCCCGGCTAAACTTCCTCAACGTGTGATTAACACCTTTCTCCTCGCCCCTCTCCCCCGTGACCCACGGCCCCCGTTCCTCTTTCATTACCCTGTCCTCCTGGAGTGAAGTGCTTCTCCCTGTTTCCTCTTATCCCGTTGTTTACTTCCTGTTTCTATTCCCCCCTGGGTCTGACCTGAGCTCCTTTCCTCAAAAGAATCTCTCTTTTCATGTTCTAACACACTTCTGAGGGTTGCTACATTTAGCAACTTTTCAGACACTCCTAAGTGGAACAACAGCATAACTCTTTGCTCAACCCAGGACTCAGAACCCTAAGGACTTATCCGCGCACTCCCCGATCCACCCTGTGGTTTTCCAGAACTCCACCTTCAAAGTAGCATTAAAGAAGAAAACCAAAAGATAGCATCACAAACGCCTGTTGGGTTTTGGGCCCCACTTCGGACTATCTCCCATCTGTCAGGCGATTCCCGCAGTGGGCTTCTTAGAGGGGGAGAGATCTGAGCTGGTACTCCCACAGAGAGATACCAACAGGAGCTGGGCCTTGCACTCCCTGCCCTAAGACAGCAGAAGTGCTCTTTTGCCTGCAGTTATTTTTTTTCTGTTTACCTACCAAAGGTGTGAGGGCGGAGTGTCAGCATGCACCTTGTCTGACGGATGCTAATCCTGCATATCTACATCAGTAGGACAGGTAAGCGATAGCTTTGTGCAGGTAACAGGTTACCTGAGCCCTTCACGCACGATGCAGCTCAACAGACCAGTGCATTCACCTGGCACAGGAGCTAATGGTCTGCAACATGAGAGAAACAATGATGTCCAGAGATACGAGACTCTTCCTGCACGGGTCTGATTGCTTGCAAAGGATGCCAAATGCACTCTGGGACAGATCGGATACGCTGTGCAAACTGCAGATTACGATGACAAGCGATAACTATAATTTATCAAATTCTCCTGTCATTACTGTCCATTGCACAAGTAAAGGTGGTCCAAACAAAACAGTTTAATTAAGCATTTACCATTTACTATTTAATGGTCTGGGATGCTTTCATGAATGTGAACCCACGATAATTAATCAAAAAAAAATTAATCAAAAAAAGTCTCATTTTTCGTTGGGAAAGAGTGGACAGAACAAAAAAAAAGAACGAGAGAAAGGGCTGTGGCATTTGTGCATTTTTTTTTTGCCATCTGTGTCAGTGCTCCGTATTTTTGACACACGTTCTCACTTCGTCCCATTTGTGTTGTTGTCCCCCTCTGTCTAACCCCCCGTCCCGTCCCGTCCCTTCCCCCCTGAAGTCTGGAATCCGGGTGGAGGAAGTGTCCACATGGTTTAGCACTTGTTCGGCTGACCCCCGGGGGCCCCAGGTGTTGTCCAGATGCCGGTCAGCGGCCCAGAGTGCCCGTCTGTCGCCGTGAGTTACGGCCGCTCCTAAAAACCGCCACGCTGTGAAGCGGGGATCTCAAACTGAACGCAGCATCCGCAGTGTGTTTGTTACAATCAGCAGCCACAGACAACCCGCAGAGACAAAGCATGTCATGGACCCTTTGGCCAAACAACACCTTAAAATAAGCACTCGTGGTGAGACTCACCGAAAGTCAGCACACACTGTGGCCCACCAGGACTTGATTTTGAGATCTCCACTTTGTAGAATGGGCTAACCTTGCGCTGTGCTGAACTATCATATGACCATCATATGACCACACTAAGCTTGCCTAATGGTATTTCTATCTACAGACAGGCTGAATTAATCTTCTCTTACACTTTCTCAAACCTTCTAGTCTTAATATTAATCTAAAGAAAATTTCAACAGGCTTATTGTGTCTCTTGATTGTGCAACTATCTGTTTGTTGTCTTAGGAGACAAATTGAACAATCGGACTAATATTCCCAATGGTTAATTGGCAGAACTAATCATATTCATTCACATTAATTTCAACATCAGTAAATGTTTTAAAGTAATTTGTCCTCACAAGACAAAAGTGGCACAATGAAATGCAATTATTAAAACATGAGCATGTTGACTATTGATTAATTTGTCATTGAATTTTTATGATGTTGGAGTGACATCATTTAAAGCATTTACATCATAATGCAAATTACTGATGGAACAACTTAATGAACTGAAATTGCAAAGCGGTGTCAGTGTGTGCATATGGTGTCTGTAGGTCTCCAAGGTTACCAAATTGTACTCAAAGCAGGCTCTGATGTTATAGCGACAAATGATAATTGGCAGGTATTAAAGCTTGCTGTTACAAAAAGTGGAAGAAAATTATATAATTTAATGTGGGTTTTCGTAAGGCTTAATGAAGATATTTTGTTAAGTGTACACGTGTGTGAGTGTGTGTGTGTATGTATGTACATGTGTTTGTGTGCATGAGCAAGCGTGTGTGTGTGTGTGTGTGCATGTGCGAGCGTGTGTGTGTGTGTGTGTGTGTGTGTGTGGGCACCATTTAAATAAGCTGATGGCATTAGTGAGATGTCTATTCTACAAAAAGTTACAAAATACAAGTATGTTTGATTGCATCTCATACAATATCGTAATTTATTTTTTTAATGCTTAGAGATTATTCCTGAAAATAAACAAATAAATAAATAAATACTCTCCTTTATTTTACCAAGGAAGATTTTTGAGATTATAAGGGAACAAAAAAAAAAAAAATAGTTTCATTTTGTAAATAAAACTCACAGCTAGATACTACAGACAATTCATTTGAATTGTTCATTATTGTGGTGTCAGACCTTTAGTAAATGCTGCCTAGATGCTTCTGTTGTCGAGCTAAGTCACAGCTGCAGAACAGGTTTCTGCTGATGCACAATTATTGCAAATTTTTGTCTGACACATTTTGTTTGAAAGGTGACATTCATTTCAGATGGCAAGACAAACAATGTGCAAGTTGCACACGATAATTGAGTTTTCTTAAAATAATTTAATGGGTTTTTGTGCAATTATGTAAATAACGCATTTTGGTACTGAGATTAAAACAAACACAACTATTATAGAGCCTTTGTGTCTTTCCATGTCTGTAATTAATTGAGAGTAATATGATACTTATGGTGGTATTATTTTTTTCCAAATAGCAGAGCATTTAAACAAAGGCATAAGCGTGTTTTATCCTGTCATGGGAAATTATTGTTTAATAATTTACTGCACGCATAATTTAACCATGACATAGTCATATGATCCAATGGACAGTTGTCTTATTAGTATTTGAGTGTCTTGTAATGACACTTATATTGTGTGTTTCCATAATGCGAAAGGATCCATCATTTATTCACAAAAGGTACAGTATTATACAATCATTTAACATGTATTATTTAAACGTTTAATGTGCTAATTTGGAAAATGGTGTTATCCAAAATGATTTACAGGGCAAATATGGGATTGAATTTTTAATATGTGTCATAGGAGAAACATGCACTGTTGCTGAAGCAGAAACACACACACACACCAACAGAAGTATAGTGATCAATAATTATTCCGAACATCAACATTCCACCATTGTATCATACTATCAGCCTATCACATTATTCCATTCCATTATTCTATTTTATTTTTCTTCTTTGGTTTGCCCGTCTGTTTAAAAAAAAAAAAAAAAATTTTGATATTTAAAAAAAAAAAAAACATTTGTTTTTACACATTAGAATGAATATTTGACTGTGTATCTTAGATTGCACAGGGTTAAAAGTCTCTCCCTCTCTTCGCCTTCACGCTCTGCTGCATCAGGGGCCGTACCTACACACTACAGAGGGGTGTACCACGGTCCTGTTTTTCTTCTGTAATTATGGTTCTGAGACTGAATGGTCCCACAGCGCCGGCCCTCCGCACTAATAGAAATAAAACCTCTTTAATGGACAGCCTGTGGACTGTATTATTTATACCATCGCCGCACACCCCCTCCACCTCCCAACCCCACCCCCACACACGCTTTAAAACACAGTCATAAAACCAAATGAACCATAGGAATATGTTTGCCATATGGCCTTTTGATTGTTAATGGGAGGAATGCTGTGAAGGGGGTGTGCGTGGGGGTGTGTGTGCGTACACGTCTGCTATTCCTGTGTTATTATAACCCTATTTTAGAGCCTCTGATCTGATTTAGTGCACTGATCCAGGTCAAGAGCACCCCTATGAATAACAGCACTTTATTTAATCTCCCATGATCCCCTGCGACCCGCCCACAGCGCAGGACGATAATGATAATAACAGCGTTATTACACGGTTATAGGGAGGGGTGGGGACACACCACCTGTTTTTTTCATTCACAATATGTCAGTAAAAGCCAAGTGACATAAGCCCTGCTCAGTTTGATCCACTGATCAACGTTCTGTCACATAATTAGAAAGCATACGCAAACATAAGCCCTGCACATTTACCCTTGAGTAAAGGTGTGCTCTAAAACGCAGTCTGAATATTTAAATAAATTATTATTATTATTATTATGATGATGATGATGATTATTGTTGTTGTTGTTGTTCTTGTTGTTGTTGTTGTTGTTGTTATAGTACTAGATCTAGTAGTGGTTGTATTAGCATTAGTAGTATGCTGTTGCTATAGAGCTCATCATAAGTATATCAGACAGGGGCGTGTTCTCCAGTTTTGGCTGGCGGTTTGGCACATGAAGGATGCTATACTCTGGTAATAAGGGATGCTGGATGTTTAACACGCAGACAGTGTTGATCGAGCCTGAAATAACGGCCTTTGGTTGAGATTATGTCAGCCCAAACAGCCGTCTACTACCGGCGACGGGGGGAAACGCGACGAGGGAAGATTATAGCGTTCGCCTTTTCCGCGCTAATCACTGTTTACGCCGTGTAAATGGCGGGTGATTGTTTGTTTTTTTTTCAGGGGCGTCCGTGAGCTTTCATGCTACCCTGCTAATTAGGACTGAGCAATCAGGGCCTCATTACTTTTGCCCAGTTCTTTCTGCTCCTCGCCATCACAGAAGAAATCTGGAAAATCTGCCATTTTCCCCAGCGGCGGATTTAGCCTCTCTTTTCGTTGAAATGACAGTGATGTCGTAATTATGATTACATATAGGCATCTACACGTTCCCATTAGTGAAATGTAAACGCTTTTTAATGGGTTGTGTGTTGCTGGAAGGGGAGCGTAGCATTTAAAAGGCGTGTGTATGTCTGTGTGTGTGTGTGTGTGTGTGTGTGTGTGTGTGTGCTTGTGCACATGTTTTAATTGGCTATATACTTATCTCAATTGTGCTCATGAAACGTGGGCTCAGTCACGATCCTTGAATTTCTCTGAATTAACCACAAGGTGGCAGTGTTCCTGTTCTTCTTTTTGGCACAAGATTAATTTACCGTAATTAATTCCATCGATGTGCCGCTGCGTCATTTTCAGGTGTCCTCTCTCATCTCACAGAGCCGCAGCTTCCTGTCCTCCGTCCTCTTAAATACCCGGGAAATGTGTGCGGCTGACGGTCGATGGTTTTGGAACTCTCTGAGAACAGGATGGGGCCGGAAACAGGCCAAGAAACTGCCTCAGTCGCACAGACGAGCCATTAATTGCATTGCTTTACATTAATTTGGCAGATGGCCTTTCCAGGACTGCTTACAAAGCATACTAAAAAAAAAATCACGTAAGTGCATTCGATAGATCACAAAGAGCAGTAATAAGTTCGGAACAGGCCTAATTAATACTCTTTGAGCCTGTCACTGTATAGCAGGAGGTATGAAAACAACTATATTGTTAGGGTAAATCAGCTATCATGTCAATCATAGTTCATTCTGTTGCCAGGTTACCTAGTGATGATTCAAATGCTGGAGCAGGGGTCCGCAGCACTGCTGTTAGAGAACACTGGGGCCTGCTGGCCTTTGCCGTTACTCAATACTTAGAATTGATCAATTAAAGCCTCTAACTTGACCAGTTAACTTACCTCCGCTGCTCTCTTTCATTTCATGACTTTGTCATTGATTTTATGCTGAAAACAACACCCAGAAAGATCTGCAGCTCTCCCCACTCGTCCCCTGATTTGATTGGCTAGTAATTGTTCCCTCCCTCTCTGCCTCAGCTGATTTGTGGTGAGCATACTGGTGAGAAAATGGCTGCCGTGCATCACCCAGGTGGGTGCTACATATTGGTGGAGGTTGACGTGAGTTTCACCCGATGCCTGTAATGCACTTTGAGCATCTGGTAAAGTGCTATATAAATGCAATGTTTAATTCATTTATTCATCCCCCACCGCGTCTCTCATTTAAGATCCTTAGGGGGAGGGACTGTGTTGGGATGGTCTGGCCCATTGTGTTAACCTTTGTTTATTCTGAATTCATTACTCTCTCATCACATTAAATATGAAATATTCCACCGTTGCAATACAGAGGCAACGTTGAGGTATCGCATATGTGTGTATATGTGCTTGTGTGCGTGTGTGTGTGTTTGTGTTTATGCATGTGTGTGTGTGTGTGTGTGTGTGTGTTTTTGCATGCGTATGTGTGTGTTTGTGTGTGCATGTGCATGTGTACGCTTGCATGTGTGTTTGTATTTACACGCACACAGGAGTGCTTGGGTGTGTGTGTGTGTGTGTGTGTGTGTGTGTGCGCGCCTTGTATATCTGTGTGTGGATAAAGGATTAATTGGATAAGTCTATTCCACAGACCTCATAAACTGAGTGTTAAAGTCGTCCTGTTTAAGACTGTGCGCCTTTATGAAAGTGTTTCCCCAGCAGCGTCTGGGTGACTGCTGGGGGGTTTATGAGGGACCCACAGGCGCCCCTTCAGGGGGGCTTTTACGGGGTACTCAGCGGGCACCCCGTCCGCCCTCCCCCCCGGATAAAGCACAGCCCTGTTTGGGGGCTGAATGCCACCCCTGTGGTACGGCGCAGACGCCCCTCACACCTCTTAAAGGAGACCCTGTGTCACATTCCTGCCATTTAACTCATTAGGACTTTCTCACGTTTCCGAGTCTGTAATTATTTATTAATTTTATTTTATTTTTTACTCGGGGGGCATCTCTAGGACACACTTGAATTAAAGCACCTCCACTTAGAGATGGGGGGGTGGGGGGGGTCTGAATCCAGCAGTCTGAAAGTCTGGCATGCCTGGTTCTTGTAGTTCCACTTCCTTCGATGAGTGAGAATGCCATGGAACAGGGTTCTTTTGTCATTTTAATCTGCCTACATTCAGAGCTAATACCAGTGATCATTTATGTTATTCATGTAGACTATCAGATCTTAGAGTACATGTCATGTCTTCACCCTAAACATAATACATTACTATATACAGACATATTAGATAGTATTACTAAATTGATACATTTTTTCGTGTGTTTTTGACTGTGCGTGCGTGTAGGGTATGCTTTGGGGCTCTTCAGTGCATGTATGTGCTTTACAATATTGCTCTCTACGTAAATTTTTGATGTTTTTGGCAACTCGAGTGTACGTGTGAGCGTACCGCATGTGCGTGCATACGTACACGTACTGTGTAGGCGTGCACATGCGTGCGGGTGTGCACGCTCACGTGTGTGCGTGCGTGTCTGTGTGAATGCGCGAGAGTGTCGCGTCGGTCAGCTTCTCGCTCAGCTGTCCTTGCGTGTCTGAGTGAGCTCGTCTATAGTTACCTCGGCTCTAAGCCAGAGTTATTTGCTCCATATAGACCTGAGAGATTCCTGACTCCCCACGTGCAAACTGGCCTCTATTGAAATCTATAATTGGGGTTCAGAGGCGCAATAACCTGTGTGGCACGCATTCGCATACCCTTGGTAATTTCATATTAGATTTGTCATTATTTATAACCCACCCGTGGTGCGGGTGCAGAATTCCATCCGCGCTCCGCAGGGACCCAGCGCTTGCGATCTGCGGCATCGCTCCTCAGCTCGGGTAATTAAAAACAGCCATTTTGTTTTGTGGGGAAAGATGGGTATTTGAACTGGAGTTACGGTGCAGTACTTGCAGTACCATACACGTTATTAGCACGTTAGCACCTTAGCTGTTATTTATTCAGGTTGGGCCTTTGTCTTTTTCTTTGTGTCTGCTCCCCCTTTATCACCTGTTAAATGCTTTTTGATAAAAAAATTGAAATCACTGAATCCTCTGTTATGTCTTTCCTTCATGATCTGTACTGACGTCCCCTGCTGTATGTGGGAATATGTCTGTCACCTCACTGAGTTTCAGAACGACATTTTGTTTGTTCTGTTGTCGTGCCATAGGCAGACTTTGTATCTATGGTAGTATGGTATTTTGTTTGCCTTATGCTGCAATTAACTCTTGGAGCATGAGGCAAAGAACGAAATACAATGTAAATGGTGAAAAGAAGTTCAGGAACTCTGTTTGAAATGTTCAGAAGTGTTGGAGTGACATCATGAAAGCGAGAGACCAATCATACGCTGTGTTTGTGTTTGTGTGAGTGAAGCTGGTGGACTCGCTGGCTGGGATTGCGGCCGCTGAGGCTCCTTTATTACCCCGATACGGCCGGGTAACCCCGGGTAACCCCGCTGGGTAACCCCGGGTAACCCCACTGCTCAGACGGAAAATAAGCGCGTCGGCGACCTTGAGCTGTGTGTGACCTTGAGGGGCACTCCAGGGCACCGGGAGACACCAGCCACTCGATGGGCGGGGCCCTGTCTGCTGGGAGAATGAGCTCGCATTCACGCTGAAAAGGGGAGGTGGGAGGGGCAGACAAAAAAAAATTAAAATTCCAGGTCAAAGGTCAAAGGATGGCCCTTTGATCCAGCGCTCTGGGGAGAAACCTGTAGCCCAATGAGCCTCGTGTTCCGTGTTCCGTGTTCCATTCGGACTCCGCCCACCCTAGGTTCTCACTTAAAATTTTTTTTGTAAACAGCCGAAGCCGTGCCTCCTAGGTGAACCCTCTGAGGAAAAGGGGGTGCACCTCAAGACCCGGGGGGGGGGGGGGTCGGGGGGGGGGGGGGGGGGTTGCCTTTGAAGACGGGGCACGGAGGCGGGCGAGGCTCCCCGGGGTCAGATGGCTGAATGAACGTGTAATCTGTGCCAGCCGTACTCCCCAACCCCTTTGCCCCCTCTCCATTTTAATTAACACCCCCATATTATTAAAGCCACAAATTACTCCGGGCCCGAGCATCTCCTCTCCCTGATAGCAAGCAGATGGCGGAACGCTGGAGATGGAGCCCGCGATGCCCCCCCCCACCCCTCTCTGTAACCCCCCTCCGTAACCCCCGTCTAATAAAAGAGCATTTGCATTTCATGAGTCTTAATTACGTCTGTTTCCCCTGCCCGTCGATGCTGTGGCTGTCAGGAAGCAGCAAGCTCTGTGAAGCAGGGGGTGATAGATTAAGGTGGACCTTCTGCTTGGAACCTTGCTCATTGTGTTTCTGAAATTAAAAAATATTGTCTCCCCAAAGACTCCAAAATAAAATGAGGGGTGGGAGGGGTGATAATGGCGACCCCTGGGGGAGATGTTTGGGGGAGGCTGGGGGGGGGGGGGGGGGGGGGGCTACTGCCATTTTCTTTTTTTTGCCCTTGACCCCACAGTTCATGAACAACCACAGTCTTGGGGAGAATCACTGGTACCCCGAGAGCAAAAGACACAGCCCGGTTCAAAAGCAAGCTGTGCGCTTGACTCATGTGTCTCCAGACACAACTTTTCAGTTGCTGGCCCATGCGCTCCTACTGACATTCCCTTGAATTTACTGCAGCTTTACAAAGAAAAAATTATATAAATCCTGTGTAAAAATAAAAGCTGGAATCTTTGAAGCACTCAGGAAAGGTACTTTTGTGTCATTAGAGAAGGACAATAACTGCACGCATTCCAGGTCGCCCTGTCCCGCGGAGACACAAACGAGCCCAACACAAGAAAATAAGACATACACGATTGATTCCATTGAAAGAGTCTATCTCCGCTTTGTTGAGTGTGGTCTGGGGGGTGGGGGGGCTGAGCAGAGCGGAGGGAGTTGGGGGGGTTGGGGCTCTGTTGCCGATGAATGCTGCCTGTGTTTCCGCGCCCACTCCAGGGACGTGTCTCCGCGTGAACAGAGTCCCTCTCACACCGCGCCGTCTGCAGAGCCGCTGGTCTTCGGCCGCTTTTGGACAGCGGGCTCCTGGCGAGGGCAACCGTGAAACAGGCGGACTTGGGCTGGAGCAAAAAATGCCCCCCCACAGTCCTCTGCTCCAGCGCCGGCGTTGGGAAATCACAGGGCCAATCAAAGACGGGGAAATTACAGACTTGGCGAAATAGGTTGTTCTTTTATCACTAACGGCATTAAAGGAATTTGATTGAATGGACAACTGGCCTGTGTGTGTGTGTGTGTGTGTGTGTGTGTGTAGTTGCATGCATGTGTGTGTGTGTATGCATGTGCATGTGTGTATGTGTGGGTATGTCTGTTACACCCTATCATTTAGCAAAACAAGTTGACTGAAAATGAATGGGTCCAACTAATATGCTTTTACCTTTCACAAGGACACAAAACTATAATAACACATCTGAGGTTGTGTGGCCTCCAACTTGTGTGTGGAGAAAAGGGTGAGATCTTTCTTTTGTGCATGTGTGCGTGTGTTTGTGTGTGAGTGTGTGTGTGACAGAAAACCTGCAACCTATCAAATTTAATGTTCTACTCATGGACATCGATGGGGGACATGTCCTCCCTAACTTTGGGAAAACATCAAATGCCCCCTTCTGAAATACTATCATGTTATATTGGGTGGCACTGTCAGAGAGTCCCCTCCAAACACATTCTAGTGAAAATTTCCTATTTTTTGTCCCCACGCCCCCCCCCCCCCCCCCCCCCCCCCCCCCCCCACAAAGTTGAAATGAGATCTATGTCCTTTGAACCATGACTGGAGGTTGGGGGGGGGGGGGGTTCAGGGAACGGGGGCATAGGGTTGTGGGGTTCACAGGGACCCAGATGGAGATTGGGGGGGCTCTCCTCCCTGGGGGTGCCCGGGAGGTACACTCAATAAAGTCACCCCGCATTGTGGGATGGGCGGAGGTGATGGGTGGGGGAGGGGCGGATCAGATTAAAGTGACAGGGGCGAGGATGTGGGGTGTCACTCATCTCACCCCGAGGTGAGACGGGGGCAGAGACAGCGTACACTTGTACCCCCTTTTTTTTGGGGGAGGTCAGGCCCCTCTCCCAGTGGTGTCTGAAGGGAGAGAGGGGTCTCTGTGTGCGCTGGTGGAAAGGGGACGGGCTGCCTTCCTCCCTCCGAGACAGAGTGTCTTCAGACAGGCCTTTACGGTCTCCGGTATGGGTACTGTTGTGGGTCACCTTTGATTTATTTGCACAGATGCCAATATTGGTAGTATCATCACTAATTTCATAAATATAATAGCATTGTGTGATGTAGTGTGTGTGTGTGTGTGTGTGTGTGTGTGTGAGCGTGTGTGTGCGTGTGTGTGCGTGTGTGTGCGTGCATGTGTGTGTGTGTGCACGTGTGTGTGTGTGTGTGTGTGTGTGTGAGCAGTGAACCACACTAATGTTCCTGTGCAGTCTGTCAGGGGGTCAGTATTGCCGCATGAATGCATACTAATGTGCTGGTTGAAATAATTGATTGATTTGTATCAAGTTAATGGTACATGACCTTATTAAAAAATGACTAATGCCAGCTCAGCTCGCTCTGCCATTCATGAATCTCTGCACACACTATTGAGCCATAAAGATCCCATAATGGGACAAGACAGGACGCTCTGTTAACATTGATGTTCATAAAGATTTAATAGATTAAGAGGGAGCACTTGAGCTTTTACATTACAGAAGACAATGTGCACACATACTCGTGTACACACACACACACACACGCAGGAAAGAAGCTCTGTCCCTTTTCTCTACACACGACTGGGAGAGACCACACAACATTAATAAACACCTAATGTACAAATGGTCAACAAACACTTTGAAGACTAGGTTTTCTAGGTTTAAAAAAAATGTTTCTAAATTCAATGTCAGCATTCTATTCCATTGCTTTCAGTTAGAAGTAGTGAGCGTTACATCTGCATTAGAATGTCCAGTTAAGAACATCCCAATCACATATCTGTGATCTTCCACCCTAAAGGCTTAATGATCTTGAGCTGTGATGTGAGTCTTTGCTCGTTTAGTCACAGGCTGGTTGGTATTCAGAGTGCCCCTGTTACTTCTCATTGCCTGCATGGTCCAGGTGTCAATCTTCAGTATTTTAAATGCATGGAAAAAAATGAGTCAATCCACTACAGGTTGAGATAAATATTTTGCATAATATAATAGACCAAAATTTAATTAGATAGGGCATCCAATCTCCTTCTCCATTAAATCTCATGGTGGAAGAATTTCATACCATACTTTTTTCAAATGTTTTAAAATGCAAGGCCTATATTGCCTGTACCTATGACTGATCTGTACTTGTCCAATGTTTTTAATTTTTTTTCTTTTTTACGCACTTGTCTGTTGAATGTGTTTTATATGTGTTTTACATGTACATGCAGGTCTCTCTTGAAAAAGAGATCTCGAACTCAATGAGATTACCTGTTTAAATAAAGGAAAAAATAGAATAAAATGAAATAAAATTAGGATATTTAAGTCTAATTTTGGTCTTGGACATAAGCAAGCAAGGTGGCAATGATGTAATTTTTTTATTTAAATTTACTTATAGAAGATAAGATTATGTCATGATCATTTCTTTATACCTTACTGTTATACATGCTTGTATATTTAAGTGGATATAGTTAAATGTAAATGTATATATGTGTATATAAATATGAATAAAAAATGTGCTGTAAGTCCTAACATACATTTTATCAGGAGAATATAATATATATATAAGTAAAACTTTTGTGGGCATCTTTGAGGTACACTGTACTGATAGCTTTTCCCAGCTATTCATTCAAGCAATTTGTTTGCTGAGCAAACAGGGTTACATATTTAAAAGCACGGCTATCAAAATTGCTTGCACTTCTTATTTTGTTTTAAAAGAACACAATTTTACTAGAGGACAATTCATTCTCTAATCTGACCACAAGGGGGAAACATTTTTCACACAACAATAATTCTCCATACTCATTCCAGTAGGTCGAGAGAGAAAAAAAAAACATCATTACATTCACAAGAAATAAATAATGCGTTTACTTATGCTGCCCAAAGGCATTGTACGTGAAATTTTGTTTAAAATAAATAAATAAATAAATAAAATAAATAATAATAATAATTGAAGAGGCAGCTGTACATGACCACTGCTGGACATCCTGTGATGTTGGTGTTTTTCTGTGCAAAAAACACTGGGTGGCGCCATTTCTTCACCCAATGGGGTTAAGAATCGAGACAAACACTATCAAGCGGATTATATTTGCAGGCATGTTGTGGCTATCGTGGGGCGGCCGTTAGCCCAGTGTCCTTGTCTTACCCGACGCTATTTCAAGTATGAATGGAGGAGAAGCCGTAGGTTGGCGTGACCTTTCCAGTCTGCGACGAGAAGACCACGAGCCTTCACAATAGGAAATTCACAAAGTCATCGTTTCTGACGTGCAGAATTGCGCCTGGTTGTCTTGAATTTTTCATTATGACGGTACCGGGATATTACCGGGTACCGTGCAGCACGCAGAACGATTTGCGAATGCCCGTGGGAAGAATCGTTTAAGTAAGCAAGGCCATTCCATTATTTAAGAACCAATTCTTAAACTCATATTAAGAAAATTAAATTCATTATGTATATGGACATATTCATGGCTAGATTATTTATGTAAATGGGTATGGCCTTATTTGTTTGATGAATAAAAAATGCAAAGCAAAGTGTACATATGTCTAAACACACTAATTTAAAAAAGTATGGTTATTATTTAAGGGACAATTTCACAGGCTACTTATAACAAATCAAAAAGCATTATGTATATGTTTATGACTAGATTATTTCTATAAATGAATTTTGCCTTAATTGTTTAATGAACAACAAATTTAAACTGCACTTAAAATTTATATTGTGGATGTGTATGTACCAAGTGACGCACACCACACCACTTTAAAAATACTTAAAATGTTTTTTTTTTTTTTGATATATAAATTAATTCAGAATTTTTCTTATTCAGTTCATGTATAATTTCATTTCCCCAGTCAAATCACATGGTCCAATAAAAAGTCCATTACAAATAACTGCCCTCAAACTTTTTAAATGACTTCTGAACTGAACTTTTAAAATATAAATCCCATTGTGCCGAAATGCATTTAGAACACGCGGCAGCGCTCTAATCCCGTAAATGGGCACTTAAAGCCTGACTGAACGGCTAATGCAGTAATGGCTCACAGGAGACAAACAACCGCGTTTGTGCGTTCTGCTTAGTGTGTCCTGCTGTGCTCCCCCCTCCCCCCCCCCCCCCCCCCCCCCCCCATTCCTGGTAATGCTGCTGTCCTTTAGCTGATTCCCTGCCAGGCCCAAACTTTACCACGGCAAACTGTGCTCTACCACGTTATTCAATAATAATAATAACAACGACAACAATCATAATAATAATTATAATAATCATTTAAAAAGCACTATTCTTAGTGTTGGCTCATTATGACACACAGGAGCCTGTAAATATTTAAAATGGAAAAAAAAACTTAAAATAAACCACTTCAGGTACACTGCATGCTCTAACATTTCAACGTCAAATAAGGAATCTATTTAATGGTGTAACACGTATCTTCCTGTCTGTTGGTGGAGGATTGGCTTATGCATTTCATTTTCGCATTAGGATATTGTTCATTAAAAGAGAAGTCTGGTTAAATAAGTTTCAATATTGTTCCTTTAATATGAAAGGCTGGTTAAACAAATTTGAAGTCTATTGCTGTCTGTCTTCACCGGCTGTTCAAGCTTGAATAGATTTTCAGGGCAAAATTACCATATTTCCTGTGTTTTATTCCTGCGTGTGAAATTATTCACATAAGACAATCGCATGGATGTGATAAATAATGTATCATGTAAGAGTCATTTGCAACAAAAGCATGTTAATGCTTTCTCAAGTTTACACTGTTCAAAAGACAACCAGCCACTTTAAATGAAGCACAGGGATGTTTCGTGGTTGTAAGCAATATCCTTTATTGTCACTCAATTGAATTGCATTTTAACACGAACACAAGCATTACTTAGTTGGGCGGCCAACCGTAACAGTGCTTGAAACCAGGGGACAGAGATAAGCTAGCCTTCATTAGAGATGCTCATTCCCTTCCAACTAGACATGCACACTCCAGCCCCTTCAGCAATCAGCAAGCAGGCAAATAAAAAAGGTTTTCTGATGACCTTCCATTTACTTCTGTGCTTTTCAAACTTCTGGACGTAGAAATCTAGCTATGCAGCAAGTCATGACTATGGACTGGATAAACAGTAAACCACTTAAAGGGGCTGCTGGGCTCTGTAGACTAGAATGGAGAAAGCTGGTCTGTCCTGTAACCGTACTGGTTGGGAAGAGGCAGAGACAATCAAATCTGTGAGCTTTTGGAGTCACGCAACAACTAGAGCAGTAGGGCCCAATCATGTGCCATGGAATGCTGAGAGAATCCAGGTTTTCATTCCAACCGATCGCTACACCTGCTGATTGCACTAATTAACACACCTTCAACCAGAGAGGAGGGAACGAATGAGAGAAATAAGCAGATAACGTGATTGGTCGGAATGAAAACGTGCATACACCCAGCTCTCCATGGCACGTGATTGGGCACCAACTGAACCAGAGCAAAAGGTGGGTCAAACCCAAGGGATCGGAGGTCTTAACATGACAAGCATAGCGCTTACCACATTTGTACATGTACTGTATTGACCATATGGCCTGGCTTCAGAATAGATTTTCTCTGACTGAACTGACTTTAAAATGTAATTGTTGTTTTTTATTCTTCTTCTTCATAAACACGTTTCTTTGTGAGTTCTGCATTAACCTAAAATGAACTCAACAAAATGTGTTAGTGAAGAAATGTTGGGACAAATGTTTACTGAATTCAGGCCAATGTCTTCATAAAACGTTAAGCCGCTTAGGTCCATCCTGTCTGCTAGTGTCAAACCTACAGTGTATTCGGATGTGCGTCTGGTAAACTACGTCCTGCAGGTTTTCACTCCAACTCTAACAAAGCACACCTCATTCAAATGCTAATTAGCAGAGTAAGGTGTGCCAAATTAGGGTTGGCGTGAGAACCTACAGGACGGTAGATCCTAAGAGAATGGCCTCTTTAAAAATCTGCACATTCGTGTCGGTTATTGTCCGATTGTTACTTAGGTGTCTCAATGACCACAGCCTGACATTTTAATTCATGGTTTCATGCACGTACGTTCCTGTTTCCATAAGGCATGTAACACAAAAATGTAAATCATCTTTGCAAGTCCTATAAGGTTACAGTGATGGTAACACGGTGGGAAAACATCCACAGAGCTGTCCTTTGCCTCAGACCCAGCGATCTGGCTCACACTGAACGGGGTTTCGGTACCAGCACGGATTCGGACAGTCCGTCCACTGCGCCCGGGAACACAGACGACCAGATTCCCACCGTCGGTAACTCTACCCGCGCGCCTGGAACACGCGGCCCCTCTCTCTCTCAGCGCGCATCGGACGCCCCGTGCGCAACAGGAGCCAGACCGCGGCCGCGTTTAAAATTCCTGACATTCGGGGACCCCCCGGCTAAGGTGACGGAATCTGCCCGACTCCGGGGTTCAGGAGCGAAGCCGCGCGTCACGACCGCGGCGGACAGAACGCTTGAACGGTTTTCGATTGCGACAGACGCCGACACGGAGAGGTGAACAGGGTGACAAAGGCAAGGGCGAAAAGCACAGTTCAGAGACGCAGGCACGGCTATATTATACACACAGACACACAGCGGCGAACACAGAGCAGTCAAAGAGAACAGAAAGGCTCAGCACGTTCATCGACACATAGCATAGTATAGAGGGTACAGATTACATTTGGCCACACAGATAGATAATTTGCATTCACTTTAATAGCACACACTTATCTAAGTTCAACCAGATGTACTTTACACAGGGGGGGGGATCCAGAGGCCTTTTATCTTTAGTTTTTACTACAGTTCCCGTTCGTGCACTCTTGCAAAAGTCTTCCACACAATCATCCCCGTCGAGCCGCTTTACAGCACATAAACACCATGGAAACAGGTAACTCGTTCACCGCGACGGCAATTTGGGTTTCTAGTGGTCATTTGGGCTTTGCCTCCTGCTGAAAAGGAACACACAATTACACATAATTATCTCTAGACAGGCGTATCTAATTCATTGTTTATTTAGTCAATTCGTTTGTTAGCGTTTTCAAGGATTACAGTCGACTGATACTGGCACAACATCACAGTATCCTTTTTTCCCCCAAATGGAACAGCCCGACTCCGTAATTCAAGTGGGTTTCAGAGAACACATTCGTCATCAGAACGAAAAAGACAGGTTTCACGTTTTTTTCACCTAAAATGCAAAACCGCAAGTTTCCCAATCTAAATATCCTTCCTCTCATAATACAGTATTTTGATACCATTTCCCCCCCTCTAAATTTTATGCCAGATTTGATTTGGTATAATGCCCTCGCAGTCGCTACACCACCCTCGAAATGGGCCGGCGTCTAATTATAATTGCTGGTCAGGTAAAAATAATCACACAAAGAAACATCTTATGAAAGAGAGAACCAAACATTAATCGAAACTAAAGCCGTTGTAGTTTTTTTAAGCCCACAATTGGGTCTCCTCATCGTGCCACCAAAACATTACATGCAGTCGTACAGTAAAATCAACGAAACAATGCAGCTCTTTTAATACTGACGTTTGAAATGGCAATACAGTTTTAAGTGAAAGAGTAAAAGAAAATAACAGGTGATGAAAAAAAAATTTAAAAAATTTTTAGCCCCACCCTTACTCTCAAACATGTAGCTTAACTTACACGTAAGGCCAACATTCTTTTAATGTTTTTATTTAAAAAATAAAAATAAAAGAAACGAAAAATAAAACGAAAAAAAAACTAAACAAAAAAAGAAAGAGAAAAAGAAACTTTAGTAAAATCCTTTATGTACATAAGCAGTTAGGCACAAGTACATTACACTATCAGACGTTCCACCTACTGCATGTTAAATCAAGTTATTCAACTCTAAATAAGGCTAAATGGCTATCAATAATAGGAATGGTAAATATATAGCACCATTTTTGTTGTTGAAAAAACAAACCTTGAAAAAATTTTGGCTTATTACATACAGAAAAAAACTGAAAAAACTGTCAAGCTACCTTTTTAATGGTTTATCCTAGCAATCTCGTTTGGTTGTTGCTTCTGTATTTCTCCTCAAATAAGCACTGTTAAAACACAAATTCCCTCCTGCCTTCTAGTTCATACATGCACTTTGGTTAAAATGGTTCAAAAATTTATTTAAACTTTTTTTTCTTTTTTTTTGGGTGGGGGGGGGGGGTAATTTAAAGAAAACTACACACAAATAAAACAAAGACTCGTTACTTCACCATTACATTTTTAGGCACTTAATTAGCTAAACAAAGTTCATCAAAGGAGAATCTTTGTCAATATAGCAACACAACAATACTATGTACATATATGTAAAAAGTGTTATAAATAGGGTTTAAACCATAGATACTATATACATCTTCAATTATAACAGTATTTGTTGTTTCTGTTTGTGTAAACCCCTCCCTGAATCCCCAAACCTCACTCCCCCCCATTCCCCCCCAGGGATAATAAAATAGACACAGAACACTCACTGGTTTCTGCCTTTCAAATAGAAACCAGAGAGGAGCTCCACCAATCACAGGGTATGTTGGTATGAACAAACCGATCAAGGCTGATGGTGATTGGTGAATACTTACTTCTGAGGAGCCTGTAGAGTAAGGCGACAATCGTGTCTTGTCTTATCCCTACTTTAATATCCCTGACCCCATTCCCCCCCCCCTCCTCCCCCCGCCCAGCCACCCTCAAACTGGTGTCAGTGAACTTCTCTGTGGACGCAGTACGGTACGGTAGCACGGAAGCTCCTCTTCAGCTAGTCTCCGTGGCGACGTGATCTCATTCGCGCTTTCTCAAGATGACGTAGATGAGGCCGCTAATCAGGGCGAGGGGGAAGGCCACCCAGGCCAGGATGTAGGCGAACCCGAAGGACATGATGTCCGGCACCCAGGTCGGACTCATCACCGTGTAGATGATGGCGCCGGTCATGACGAACAGACCTGCGGGGAGAGCGAATTGATTAGAATCTGGGCTCCTCATTGGTCGATATCGCTAAAACAGGCAAACATTTCATAACATAGTACAAATAACACGCAATACGGCCTCCTGTATGCAAGTCAGGTCAGGTGTAGAGTGGAGACAACAGAAGGGATGAGTTATGCTATGTGGGAGTTCTTTATTGGTAGTGAGATATGGAATCTGTGACATGGTGGCAGCTGTTGAAATAAAAGGTGTAATAAACTGTGGAAGTATTAAGCCTGCAAGGCTTTCCTCTGACTGACTTGTGTGTGTAAATTCTGTGGCTGTAGAGAGTTAGCCCAGTGAACATTTCTGTGGTGAAAAGCCATCTAGGCATTCAGGTGAAAACCTGGCAACATTTGGTTAAAAAATGAAAGTTTTCTAGCCTACCAGGACATAGCCAGGCTATATTCTGGTATAAACCTGAGCTATATTGCGGTTAACCTCGTCCAATTATGTCAACACATCTCTCAGCCTAGATGTGCACCCCTCTAGATGTCTAGATTCTGACTTTTGCTCACCGGGAGAGCACCACGAACGTGGTTCGACGCTGGTTTAGAAAGCAAGCCACCGGTGTGACCTGTTTTTTTTTTTTGTTTTTGAGTTTCGCGGGGACGCGCGTCCTGGACTGAACCGAGACAGAGGTGCGACTGTGTGAACCCCGGGCCGGAAGCGGGCGAGGGGTTTTTTGGATCCCGAAACCTGCCAGCCCGAGGGCGGCCTGCCCACGGGCCCATCAGCGGTGACATTTCGGCTTGTGTCAGCGCCTCTGTCCCCGGAGCCAAAACCGGGGCACGTGGGCGCCCCCTTCCCAAAGTTCTGCTCCGCTCTGTGTGATTCTGGCCCGCTGGCACTCCGCGGGCACAGAGGGGAACATTCATACTGTACCAGCCAGTAGGCCGGGCACAAGCTGCCCAGGGACCAGTGTGAGGGCCAAAGCCACAGACTGGCATGACTGTACCTCCTACTGCAGAGGGCTTTGTATACAAACACTCACACACACACACACACACACACACACATACACACACATACACACAACATCTGGGCAGCACATGTACAGAAATACCCCTCCCCCGCCTACGAACAGACACACACACACAATGCTCACACAAGCACAACATCTGGGCGGCACATGTACAAAAAATACCCCTCCCCCCTCCTACACACACACACACACACACACACACACACACACACACACACACACTCACACACACACACACACACATACACACAACATCTGGGCAGCACATGTACAGAAATACCCCTCCCCCGCCTACGAACAGACACACACACACAATGCTCACACAAGCACAACATCTGGGCGGCACATGTACAAAAAATACCCCTCCCCCTCCTACACACACACACACACACTCATACACACACAAAGATAACCGGGCACCCTCGCAGACAAAGCATACTCTACTTTTCCACCCGCACTCCAAAACAAAATAAATAAATAAAATTAGCCATGCATGTGCCCTCCAAACATCTCTTTCTCTCGTTACAAAGAGCACGGTCAGTTTCCTTTTTTAGCCCTGCCGTGCGCAGGGCTGGAGACCTGAGTCTGTGTTTACTCTACCCCCCCCCCCCCCCATCCCCCACCCCCCCTCGCGCGTCTGTGTTTGTGCAGCCGGCTGCGGTGGAGCCGGGCCCGTCCGCCGTCGCCGCGGGCGACAGATGGGAAGAGCGTTTCGAACCAAACAAAAGGGCGGGAACCGGGAGCCTCGTTTATAATTCATAAAGAGCTGCAGGGCTCACGCTGTCCTCTCGCCCGTTAGCGAAGGCTAACGGGGCTCCAACGAGGCGTAGCAAACAGAGGCCCGATGCTTCTGAAGCTTACCACTGCGGCACGTGGCAGTTTATCTGTGGAGTAAGGAGGGAGCGACAGACAGGAAGGAAGCCCAACGCAGACAGGAAGTCTCAGAGGTTTAGGAGCCTCGGGTGCTACCCGCACAGGTACCTAGATACGAGTGCTACCCGCTTTAGCGCTCGTTACTGTAAAGATATTTAATATCTCCAGAGATTCTTGCGCAGCTGCGTGCGCGGCCTTCGTGTTTGCCGCAAACGCCTTCGGTCCGATGCGTATGAGATTATCGTTTCCCAACGCAGACAACGAATTAGCTATTCCCTCAAATCTGTCTTTGTCACAAACTCGTGAATGGCGAATTAGCGGGTATGCCAAGGGCTGCAGTTACTGTAGGCACGACAATGGCCGTGTTCATTACAAAACTGTGAGTTGGCGTTCCACAGTCGCATAAATTAAAGCCGGTGGAAACGCAGCCAAAAATATGTCGTAAAACTTCATTTGAGTTTGGGGCGTCAAGGCTGGTCCTGCTTGATAAGGCCCCTGTATGTAAATATGTAAATAACACTGTTTGGAAATCATCCCGGGCATTCCGTCCGTTTCCACGGTTACGGAGCGTCACAGACGACAGGGCGTGGGGGAAGGGGGCGGAGCCGCGAGGAGCCGCACTTACTGGCCAGGATCTGGAAGATTCCGGTGAGGAAGAAGCGGCCACCCTTCTGCAGGGTGAAGAGCTGGCAGAAGAAGAGGAAGAGGGAGAGGAAGCTGAAGATGATGGATAAGATCATGAGCGCTTGGACTGCCTGGATCCATTCTGTGAGAGAGAGAGAGAGAGAGAGAGAGAGAGAGAGTAATTAAAACCTCCAATGACTTTTTCATCATGTTTCACCACTCTTACAATACTCGGTTATTACCCTACAAAACTTGTTTATTCCTTATTAAACAAATGATTTTTACGCGTGATGACTTGCTCTGTGTGCTTTGGACCTGTTTTTTGTCATTAAAAAGAAAAAAATATATATTATTGCAACTAAAATACATTAAGTATACTGAAATATCTTTCAACATACAGCATTTACTTAACGTGCAACATTTCTTCAACACATTTGTGCGCACTTATGTCCATCCAACATGACTGTGAACTTGCTTCACCATGAACATGGGGAAAAGCCGCCAGATTCATCAACAGAGGATTGTGGGTAAAACTGCCATGCCGAGAAAGGTACTCATAGGTTCACTTGGCTCAGAGGGACTAAGAGGCAAGACAGTGCTGTCAAACACAGGGCCCAAAGCTGCAGACAGCCAATATTTTTCACTCATATGAACTGGTCAAACTTCACTTCACTGAGACACAAACATGGACGCCTGTGCTTTTGACCTTCAGCAGTCCAAGGTCACGTAGAAGCAGATATTCTGGGCTGAAGCTGACACCTGTCATGAGGTGACCACTCTCTCTACAGGAGGCATCGATTCACCGCGGGGTGGGGGTGGGGTTGGGGGAGGGGGAGGGGGAGGGGTGAAGTTTTCTGCCCAGAATCGCTCGCGTCTCTGTGGTAATGAGTGTTCTCTTCCTAAAAGCACTCCATCTGATATCCCCCCCCCCCCATGGCACAGGATGCCGGCCCGCCATATCGACCAGGGAGGAGCCTCAGCGTCCCGGCACAAAAGCGGAGGGAAAAGGGGGCCGTGCGTCGTTCCCGTAACTTAACCCTTTCACCGCCCGCAGCCAGGGCCGCCCAGCGGACGCTCTGCGCTCGTTTCGTGCCTCAGGCCTTCCTGCGCGGAGGTTAGCCTTGCGCTACGCTCGGGACCCGGAACGGGCCGCTCACACGGGCCGGCCTCCAGCGTTTCCTGTCATTCCCCCTGCACGAGAACAAACGACCCGCTGGCCAAGGCCTGGAAAAACTTCCACGAAGACGGCGTCCGATAACGGAAACGTCCATCCGGAATACAGCGCGGCGTGCCGAGGGGCGGGTCTGAACGGGAAGGTGTGGCTTCGCGGAATCTTGGAGCTCTGGGGCGTGCTTAAAGGGGGCGGAGACTAACGCAGAGGAGCGTGTCTGTGTTCACACTCTAGACCTGCGGGCTACGTTAGCGAGGTAGCTGCTGACACACTGGGTGCCTCACTTCACTGCGGCCCTCGTGAGTCTACGGCCTGCTGTAGCTAAAGACAAAAACTAGCGAGGCAAGTGTGCCAATGCGCAGGCTCAGATTCAGCTCTAACACAATGCACTTTTTCCTGGATTTTGAATTAAGGATTTAAACATGCATGTTTTTTCAGGCGTTCGTTTCAGTAATTACCAGCATTGTTTGGATTGAATGCCGAATGTTCTTAAAGACACTCCTAAAGTTCAGAATCCAAAATGGCACTGACAGGATGGAAAATATTAATAAACTGTGTGCGTGCCATCACTTTTTCCAATCCTAGTGTTTATCTCTGGCCTCTCATTACTAACCGTGGTTAAAGCACAACAAACGCGTGAGAGATTCTCTCTCTATTTCTGTTCCTCTCTTTCTCCTCTCCCTTCTCTACCCCCCCCCTCTCTCTCTTTCTCACTGGTATGCAGAGTTTGTGCGGTGTGTCTATTTCTTGCTGGGGGGCGGAGGGGTGGTTTGGTTGGGGGTGGGGGGTTAAATCCACGCTCAGGTTTCCTGCAGGAGCTCCTTATCTCCTCAGGACGTTCCTGGCACATGCCTCTTCTCATGTTCAGCTGTGTCTGCGATCCTTTTTTAGCCGCAGAAGGCCTTCCCAGAATTCCTCAGGAGTGGCCACAGTCAAAGTTCTACAACAACACGAGGGTAGAGAGGCGGAGGGTGGTGGTGGGGGGGGTGTAATATTCAGGAAACCAGGCTCCAGGGTTGGACTAAATTCCACCTCAATTCATTCAATTCAGGGAGTTAATCGAAAATGAATGGGTTCATTCTCTGAAATATTCTAGATAATTTGTGACGTAAACTTAATTTCATTCCGTTAACTGGCCTAATTGAAAAGCAATTGACCACCCTGACACTGCAGCTGCAACATGGACCTGCGCTTGTGAATGTCCCTCCATTCATAAAGGCTTCTTACACCAGGAGATGCACTTTGTCTTGTGCGCGCTTAAACATACAGGGCTTAATGGGGAAAACAGACAGATGAAGAAGAGGTAAGATCTAATCTGATCTGAGGGAAAGATACACAACCATATTATCATAAATTGTGTACAGGAAAATATTAGCATCCACCAAACAAAGTTCCCTAAATCATGAGTGCTCTTCGTGGTTTCAGGAGCTAATGTGTGTGATGTGTTTCAACCAAGAGAAGAAGGTAATTAATAGTAATGTGACTGAAAAGCATTAAATATGCAAAACACACAATATATGAAATTAATCTGCATTAGCCACGCGGTCAGTAGCAATGGAAGCAGTGCGCGCTAAGACCAGACTTCAGCGTTCGGGTTCATTCCGAACAGCTAATCTAGTATCACCCCCATTTATGCTGTCTGCTGCAGTTTTCTGACAAAAACTGACAAACATTCAGTACTGACAGACTGCTTACACGTGTGTGTGTGTGTGTATGTGTGTGTGTATATGTGTGATGGAGACATTAGTCAGTAAAGGGTGTGTGATGCTCCTAACAAACTAGCCACACTGAGTGTTCCCTCTACATATAAACATATGAATTAAATATAATATGATTATTACATGATCATATTTCTTCCCTGTGAAAAGAGCTCTTTTTTCAACTCACTAAATGATCTCAGCCAATGGCCTCATTAATCATTGAAACACGAGTGCTTTGATGGAGAAAGGTGTATTGATTAGCAGCTAAATCGATCACTAACCAAATCAGTTCAGCTTGTTTGGGTGCAGCGCTTCGTGGAAAAAGTCTTGCTTTTCCCATCAGGCCAAAGCAGTCGAGCACATCAATCTCTCTCTTTGGAGAGCTGCACTCACTGGAGCCATGGCTCTCCCTGCCGCTCATAAATTAACCCGACGCGGCCCCTGTCCCAAACCCAAGTCTGATCCACAACACTCATTCTCCAGCCCCCCGATTGGCTCAGGGAGCTCAAACGACTTCAGTCCGAGGGTCTGACCCCGCCCAGCGAGCCTCTCCACGCCCGGCGAGCGTTTGAGTCGCCGCGGGATGCAAACGGGAGTCGAGTGGAGTGGAGTCGAGCCGCGGCGTGGTGGGAATAGCGTGCGGTAACTCTGTACGCGTGCGGCGGTGTTGGGGGAACACGTTGTGGCCGTGGCCCGGGACGGGAATGCGGTCTCTGTTTTCCTTTAGGCCTGGAGCGGCATCGGCGGTATGGGCGGCATCTCAAGGCGGTGCCCCTACATTCCTGACCCTCCCCAGGGGGGTAGGGTAGCGGTGGGGGGGGAGGGGGAGGGTTCAATGTCACTCCACTCTCGCATGCTAGCCTCACCAGATTTTTCCTAAAAAAAATGAACGACAGGGAAATGGGGAAAAGGCAAGACAAGACCAAGAAAATGACTTGACTAGCGGGCTGGCCATTAAGGCCTTGTTTAACCCAAACTGGACCCGTCCCTTCCACCCGGGGAATTAAGGAGGGGAACACTGCTTCAGGGCTTCATGGGAAATGCCCCCCCAGCGCAGGGCCTGGGACCGCCAGTCACACACTTCTGCGGTACGTGACGGTCTGAGACTGAGGGCACAGCGATTACAGGCTGTAATTACACAGGGCTGCCCAGCCCTGTTCCTGCAGATCTACTGCCCTGTAGCTTTTCATTCCAGCCCTCATTTGGCACACCTGACTCTGCTAATCAGCAGCTCAGTGAGATCTCTGGCTGTAGAATGAGGTGTACGTCATTAGGGTTGGAGTGAAAACCTACAGGATGGTAGATCTCTAGCTGCTGAATGGGGTGTGCTTTGTTAGGGTTGGAGTGAAAACCTACAGGATGGTAGATCTCTAGCTGCTGAATGAGGTGTGCTTTGTTAGGGTTGGAGTGAAAACCTACAGGATGGTAGATCTCTAGCTGTAGAATGAGGTGTGCTTTGTTAGGGCTGGAGTAAAAACCTACAGGATGGTAGATCTCTGGCTGTAGAATGAGGTGTGCTTGTTAGGGCTGGAGTGAAAACCTGCAGGATGGTAGATCTCTGGCTGTAGAATGAGGTGTGCTTTGTTAGGGTTGGGGTGACAGCCTGCAGGACGATAGATCTCCAGGAACAGGGCTCGGCAGATCTGCTGTAACACAATTCAGTGCTGCACATGCACGCTTCTGTAAGTTTCAGAACTAGCAAAGAAACCGTGATAAAAGCACGATTTTAATGCAAAACTTACAGTTGACCAAAATCAATCGCCATTTAACGCAGCTCGAGAACAACTGGGGAATATGTGGGAAATTTTCCTTTGGCAGTTAACTTGACGTGAAAAGTTCCCTCAAAATCGCAGCCAAGATAAACAGATTGATATCGGCGAACGGCGTGTGCGTAAGCCGAGCCCAAAAATAGCCCCGTCCGCATCGGCGTGAGATAAACACACACTTTATCTCTTCCTTCCTGCGTCGGACGGGTACGCCGGGGCGACGTTTCGGGCGACGGGAATGGCCCGTCCAGTGAGGCGCAGCCCTTCCCGGATCGTTTTTCACCCCCAGAACAAACGCTCCGGACGAGGGCCCAGCTCAGGAAAACCAAAGGCTAACAGGAAGAAGGCAGAACGTGTCCTTGTCTCTCTGTTTCCCCTTCCCCGGCGTCCCGGTCCTATTTTGAGGGGGGCGGGGCGGGGCGTGGGGCCAGCGGATATTGGGTTTATCTGCCGACAGTTTGCTCTGTTTTTGCTGGGTGAACTGCCAGCAAAATTTATTTACTGTTGAACTGCCCTGGGAGGAGGGCTGTATCCCCGCACTGTCACACCCAACTGGCAGAAGAGTGTGTGTGTGTGTGTGTGTGTGTGTGTCTGTCTGTGTCTGTGGTATACGTATGTGTGTGTGCGTGCACGTGTGTGAGTGTGCATGAGTGTGTGTGTGAGTGTGCATGTGTGAGAGTGAGTGTGTGTGCATGCGTGTGTGTGTGTGATTGTGCGTGTGAGTGTGCAGGTGTGTGTGTGTGCATGCGTGTGTGTGAGTGTGTGTGTGTGTGTGAGTGTGCATGTGTGTGAGTATGTGTGTGTGAGAGCGAGTGTGTGTGTGTGTGAGTGTGCATGTGTGTGTGTGTGTCTGATCACTCCAACCTGAAGGTCAGGCTGGCCTGTGGAAGCCCTGATGGACTCTGCTGAAGAGGAACTTAAAGTTCTTATTGTGGAACATGCTGATTCATTCCACATATTTCTGTCTCATTCCACTCCCTTTACCCACGGCTCTGATAGGCTCATTACAGGGCTCCTCTGGCCTCTCACATTCCGTCCCCTGTACCGCACGTCGCCTGCGGGAGGCGCTGTGGAGCCGAACCCCCCGAGAGCTCGGGCCACGCCCTGCTCACAGCTCTCTCATTCCTCTCACGTTTCCCAGCCGGCCTGCGTCTCTCCCCTCTGCAGAGCCCAGCGCCAGCTCGCCGCCGCTAGCCTGTAGCGGCGCAGGGTCCGCACTGCGCTCAATCAAAGTGACAACCGCGAACGCCCTCCTCGCAGAAACCGCATGCAGACGTGCGGAGCACGACGACGGGACACTGGTCCTCCGTTCGCTGCGAAGCGTGTGTGATCCACAAACGTTTGCAAAAACTATACACACACAAAAAAAATACAATACACCGAAGCTAATTCACCTACTGAATCTAAGTCACACAGACCTATATCTCTCCGGAAGCTAAGTGGCTGAGCAATCATAGCAAATATATGTCCAAACAAGGCTTCTGGAAGGTGTGTTTTTAACCCTTTGCAGAGTAGGCATTTTGGAATTATTATTTTTTTCTTTAAAAATTCTACATCAGTGTTATGGAACTAGAACATTGCTTTCAGTTACCAGCAGTGATCGTTACATCAGCATTAGAAGGTTCACTTAACAGTCTACTCACATATTTGTGACCTCACACCTTAAATGGTTAATCAGTATTTGGGAGGGGCTGTGACACTGCAGGGCTGGAGGATTCAGGACACTAGCAAGGTCCAACAGCCTGTTTCCATGGTGTTTTCTCAGGGATGTGATGTCACAGGTACAGTGGGAATATGGGGCTGGTGGCTGGCAAACAGACCACGCATAATCCTTGCTCAGTAATGCACCTGGGCACTTAGTGCACTGTTACTGCCTCATGGACTGAGAGCTTGTCAGAGGTGTGGCTCGGGACCCTGAGGCTGATTTTGTTAATGACCTAACACAGGTTCACCATCTGTTACCAGGGCGTGACCTGGGCAAGGGGCACGCTATGTACCCCCGAAGGGCATCCAAAAACATGTGGGCTCAAGCGACAGTGCCTGCCCTAACACATACTTTAAATAGCCCCGCCCCTCCCCCCCCTTTCCAGACTCCTCGCTCCTGTCTGCAGTCAGGAAGGGGACTGAATATGGACATCACTCCAGGACTATTTATACAGAGAGGGGTCCTTGGACCTTGGGTGGGGGAATGAGGAGAGTGGGGGAGTAAGGAGGGGGTGGGGGGGAATCACTCTCTGGACCTGTGCTGCACTTCCACATCATCTCCCCTAGATGGCAGTGCAGAGTCAGTCTGGACTGCTGGCACACCCAGTTTGCAGAGGGGGGAATGGCAAGCAGGGGTGTGGGGCATTCCCTAAAACTCACTAATACTGCGTACGAAGAACCCCAGCAGTGCTAGGACATCCATTAAACCCCCCAGCAAGAGCTTACCAAAGTCGCAATACAATAAAGCTGCACTATAATCAAACTGCCAACTAATATGCTGCAAACACAGACATCACAAGGTCGAAAATGTGCGTTAAAGATGAAGCCTCGATGCCTGGCTGCAGCGCCCGCTCAGCGTCGCGCGGAACTGCAGCCCGTCGCGGCTGAGGGCTGGGCGTGATGGCGTGTAACGGGCAGCAGCAGCTGCGGGGCTCACTCACCTCCTGCAAAGGCTGGGTCGCAGTGGTAGCCTACGGCAGACGTGGAGCAGTTCGACCACAGATCCGCGCTGCTGGTCGTCCCGACGGTCCAGGACTGCCGGATGACACAGCACAACCGCACGGTTTACATCAACCACAGCGACCACACAGTCAAATATCAGCCAGTTCTTTTTTTTTTTGACATGGCAATATTTCAGGAAAAATATAATTTAAGAGCAACATGGGTAAATGTACCCACAGTAAGGTTTTCAGTGTAGGATTATTCTAGCAGAGTATATGATCCATGCTTGACTCATTTAAACTCTGTTAAGAGTTCATTTTATACTGAGAATATTGCTATGCACTTTTTAATAGGCAACGTTTTAATAAGTAGCCTAACAATTTAAAAAAATTGAACAAAGTAATGCTTAACTGGTCAAACTACATTACAATGCAATAGTTTGAAGCATATATACAAATGTTACAGGTGGCTTGCCCCATGTCAAATTTGAATTTTAATGCAAAATGTGCAATTAATAAATAATTAGAGTGCGAAATAATGGAAGAAAAAATACTCACGCTAACAATAGTCGATATAAAGAGGAGTACCAGAGCAGCAATGTGCAGGATAATGATTCCAAGCAGTAGGAGCAGCATTTTTCCAGGCAGATCTAAACGGAACCGGGGAAATAAACACGTTCAGCTCAGAGCCAGTCGCGCCGTGTCAGAGCACCGCGCAACAGCTTCCACTCAGATTAATACAACGGGGTGTGTCGCTCTGCGTCTGCAGTACCAGCTCGGGACACCAGTCGGCGCGCTTCCTAAGATTTATTTTCACCGTGGAATGTTTATTTCTGTTTCGAAGGAAAAAACGTTCACTGTAAAAAACTGGCGCTCGACATTTTAGTGTAATTTTAAGGCAAAATGTGTTGCGTACCAAACAATTCAGAATTCAACCTTTTATATTTAAAATTATTCTATTTTTTTCGCAGATAGTTTCGAATTTTCAACTATTATGGTCTTCTGCAGTTTTAAAACACCAGGATTTCAAAACTCCAAACCACTGAAAAAAGCCAAGTAAACGGACAACTGTGACATATACGTTATCAAGATATTTTCATACATAAAGAACAAAAAGAGCCAAGCAGAAAACTTTCCACATATGCGCAGTTTTTGCGGGTGCTGACCGTTACTCTGCCACAAAGCCACCATTCAACCAATACCGCAGTTGCTCAAAACTTTTACTGCTCGCTCAGACAAGTATGACTGCTTTGTAAGCAATTCACTGAATAGACTAAACTAAACCTTTACTTTGTTAATATTTGCAAACATTGAAAAATGATCGCAATTTATCTGCGCATGGGTTTACAAAATACATGATAACAGTCGTTTTGTTTAAAACCATATTAGCTACAACCGAGTGATGCGTCACAAAACACGGTGTATAATCTTTATATTCAACAAGAGCTACAGATCTGTGCATGTTTTTTTTCGGCGCTACAGGCTTATATTTGGACTCCCACGTAAAACGAATGATGCACGATAAATATACAATTCCATCTTTAAACCTTAAATTGAACATTGAAAATCTCAATCTTTTCTGCGAGCTTGCCAACTGTAAATTAGGTGAAACTAAGAAGCAGAAGCCCTTAAAGCCATTTAAATATTTTACGCGCGTGCTGTTGTTATTCCTATATGATGAAACTGAATTATCGCAATAATAACGACTGACGGACAGCATATCCAACTTACTCAATGCAATGTGAAACAATTCCACAAAAAATGACAAGCAGATGTAAATGCAGAAGAGCCTTCCCCAAAAGTCCAACGATAGTCCTCAGTCCACAGTCCTCTGACTAGATTGATGCCAGAAGTAGCGCCGCAGTTATAAAGTGTCTCATTATGGAAGAACAACGCCCCGCGTACGTCCCTACGTCAGGGCGCGCCCTTCTCTGACAGCTCGGTTCCCAATATATCCACAAAACACGATGCGTAATTGTGCGGCAAACCCGCTTGGAAGTTACTCACACAGAACGTGCACACAAGTTCATTTATAGAACACTGTTTGGTTCTCATGGATACGAAAAAACACAACGAACTTTGCACTGGTGGTAGTTTATCTGTTATTTGTTTTTACCAACCTAATTTGTTTCCAGGTCTTGTAAACTGTGGTTTACCCGTTTTTATAATTATAATATTTGTATAATTTTATTTTAAGGAATTGGCAAACCAAGAACAGTCGTTGATCCGATAAAACTTTAGAACAGATAATTTATTAATTTTAGGCTAATTGTCATAATTATAGCATATATGTTTTCAAAAATATTTGTGTATTACGCAGATATTCGGAATATCGACAGATATACAATAGTAGTCATTTAGATTTAGATGTTTAGCAGACATTTGAGGCATCTCATCCAGCTACTCCACCTCCACCCAATGCTGAAAGCGTGAGATCACAACGATGAAGTCACACCGGGAATGGCAAGCGGCAAATTGTTCCAAACCTGAGGAATGACTTGTGCGGATGCCTACCCGTGATCCCCGCTTGCACCGTTATCCGTCCTGTAGTCCTGGGAATGAAGCTCAAACACGTGGGCGTACGGGGGGGTTCTCTTTCCGCCGCTGCGGTCCGCGTGACTCACCACATGTGTGAAAGTGCGGACGGGAATGCCCGGCTCGTCTCCTTTGGGAGGCCCCATGGAATGCGCAGAATGCCGCAGGATAAAGAAACACCCTTTTTTCGGGCCGTACTAGAAAGGATGTCAAGTAAAGGCGGAGTGTGTGAGCGGTAGGGAGTGTCAGGGTCCGCTGACTCCTCTACTGGAAGTCACGTCCTTTCCACACTTTCTGCTGTCTCCTAACGACTTCGAAGCGCGCGCTTGAGAAAAAAATGTTATCGAGACTTATTGTAACGGAATCATAGCACCGAGGCCGTGGGACATCATTATTGCTGGTCACTGTATGAGAATATGTACTCTAGGTCTGGTAAGCACGGTTGCCCATGAAACCTGTTTAGGTTTTTATGGAGCTGTGTGTGCATGAATGCTCATTTGTGCTTTTTACAGATTTGCTTTTGGACTTGAAAATTTTCCCACTATTTCAAAAGTGTATGGTAAAATCACAAATTGAAACACCGCTTTTTCAATTACATACGTGTTGCATCACATGCATATACTGTTCACTTGCGTGTGCCATTAGATGTGTCCCTTATTTGTGGTTTTTCAGGCTGTTTTGGGGTGATAACACTGATGAATTACATTTCACTTAATGTGTTAATTCTAAAAATCTGTACCTGACATATTGTTAATAGCACAATTAGCAATCCATTTGCATCAAGTAATTTTACATGCAAATTAAGCAGCATATTACCAGTTTGGGAGAATGTTTCATACATGTATTGTCTGTCTTCCCCCAAAACTAACACACTTATCTTGTATTGTCTTTGGACAGCCTGCCCACCAGCTCCACAAATGTGGGAACAGTCTTGTGAGAAGCTACGCACGTCAGCGCTTTGCAAGAAGGTGGCAACAACCATGTCCTCAAGCGGTCTGGCCATGTACATTGATGGCTGTGATGCATGTCCGTTATTTTGAGCTGCAGGGTCAGAGTTAATGAAACAAATTAATTTAAAGAACATCTCAAGACCTTTGGACTCCAGCACCCCGAGCACAAGTGGGAACTACTGTGATCTGTGTATGCGTTTTTGAATGAGATCATTCCCTTACTTATTTGTTACTTCCAGACTGTTTTCCCGTTCCGTTTCGAGATATGAGTTTTGTTTCTCGTGTGGCTGTTTGTAGAAAGGAGTGTTATCTGTGAGGGGAAGGAGTAGAAACTGCCTGACAGAGAAGAGCCTGATTGGGCAGCTCTGCCAGTCGCACTGATGCACAGAAAAAATGTTCAGTGTCAAATCGACTCTTGCAGAGTACATATGGTCCCTGTTGGACTCCTATGTACTCTGTTAGAGTTGAATTAACACTGGACATTTTACTGTGTAGAAACGGGTAATGAGCGTTGGGTTGAGGTACGCCCACCTGAACACAGCATCCCATCACATCTGGCCAACCCAGGGAGGCCAGATAAAATTCCCAGGCCCCGGGACAAAATTATATTATTGTATTATTCCTGGGCCCGGGACAATAATATTTCCCACAAGTTCACTGACTACCACCCCCCCCTCCCCCCACAGGGCCCAGGACAACACACCCTGTGGCCCTGCAGGAACCCGAAACTCCCGTTTTCTTTGCGGGCCGGCTACTGCAGACGACGCAGCTGCAGTACGAAGGTGCATCAGCGCCTCTGTCCTTCGGACTCTTGCTTTCTAAGACCTGCATTGTGATTTGTGTTGTTGGAGCACTTTGGGGCCACAACAACATTCTTACTCAGGGGCCACCAAAACCCCGGGGCCTTCTCTGGGCCTCTGCGGTGCGCATTGCCTCCTTTAGCCTCGTGAGAGCAGTGCGCTGGCTCTGTCGTCAGTCACGGGGGGGGGGGGGGGGGGGCAGGGGCAGGGGCGCCGGGCGGAACGCGGCGAGAGGTTCCGGAACAGGAGGGAAACCCTCTTGGCGGGAGTCGGAGCTGAAGAGGCACCGCGGCGGGCGTTGCCAGCCTCTTGTCCCGTCGCCCGCACTCGCTTGTGATGACGGGCGCCGTCCCCATGGCGATTTGGGTCGGCGCCCCGCGCGGGCAGCTCTGGCGGCGGGCGGGAGCGTAGGAGACTGGCCGCTCGCGGCGGGCTAGCCGCTTATCTCATTACAGGGATGACATTATTAAAGGAGGGAATCAGCCTGGCAGGCTGCGCTCTCCGTTTGCTGTGTCACCGGGGCTGGTTCTCAGGCTCAGGGAGGAGACTGGGCGGAGGAAACTGTCCAGTCCTGCGCATGTTTTATCTTTTCAATCAGCTCAGCTGCGGGCAATTAGTCTTACTTCACGGCCAGCCGTCCGCTTCTTGGCAGAGAAACGAGTGGATAAATTTCAGACCTGCTGCAGCGGGTGTCGATATTGATTGGGATGTCATGCACGTACACATCCAATTACTTAAGTTGGCCGCTTACCATTCAATAAATCATTTTTTTTATTTTTGTTCGTTTGTTTGTTTTTTGTATGTCTTGCTGCTTTGGAATGAGGTGGGCGTGTCTCAGTGGAGATTGTGCTGAGAGTCCGGATGCGATTGGCCGGCGTGCTGGCCTCCTGGCCCCGCCCCCAAGACCCTTCAGTTCCAGCCATTGGTTGGGGTTGGGGGGGAGGGGGGGGATAGCGGCCCAGGGATGAGGCTCGACTCGTCATCTCAGTTTACCACGGCGTAGCTCTCCAACTCGTTAGAACCCCCCATGGTTGCTACAGCAACCTGGGCCACCCTCAATCTAAAACAAACATCAGCATGCAACACACTTGGGCCGTCGTGCCCAGACGGGACTGGCACTGAACATGAGACTCCCAGTGGGGAGGGGCACGGGGCATGGGGCAGGTATCGTTATTGGGATTCATTAGCACAGTGGGCTCTGTGCGTGTCACACGCTCCCCGTTTAAGTGGAAGTGGCCAATCGGCTGAAGGGCGTCGCTCCAACGCTCTAAAGACTTGTGTAAAAAGATGAACTGACTTGGCCACCAAAGAGTTAATGTTCAGCATTCACAGAAGCTCTGCTGTGTTTGGCGGGGGGGTGGGGGGGTGGTGCTGGTCAGAGAACGTGGTTATGACCGTATGCCGCGGACGCACGGTCTCTCTTGCGGTGCGGACAGCTGTGTCTGGCGACAGGTGTTAGCGCGTGCGGCACGTGCTCTCTTGGCAGCACGCTATGGAATGCTGCTGGGAACGTCCCCCGTTAAGTGGTCCGCGTATGTCATGGTGCATTTCAGTGTTTGAAGGAAAGGCTTGCAATCCTTTGGGGGGGGAAAAATTACTTGAGATGCCTTTGGGGAATAACAGTGGAAGCCTAACTTATGTGCAGTACTTTCAATAATGTAAATAGTCTCCATTACAATGCATGGAAGGATGGATATTAATATTTGACCACAATATTGAGGGAAGGCTGAGTAGAACGTGACAACATTCTTAGAATGAGAGTAAAATAATGTCCAACAAGGGCCAACACACGCACACACACACGTACATGCAAAGAAAATCAATAGCGTGTTTAACTCTGTTAGCATAACTGCGCGCCCATTGAATGTTCAGGTAGTCCTTAGCAGTAGATCAATACTTACACAAAGAAAAGCATTGGCCTATACCGTGTTGGTGTTGCATGTGTTTATCTTGTTATTCAGAGCACAATCTTGGTGTCCTTGCCATGGGACCTTCAGCGTTGGCATGGTCACCATGATGTGACAGTACATACCAAAGAAGACCAAAGAAGAACTGCAATACGATGCCCCTCACAGCGCAGTGTATGCATAGCGTTACACTGCACATGATGCATCATGCAGTCATGCAATACCAGGCATGTCGTCTGCAGCGGCCCCCCGGCCCCAAGATTTGTGACGTCATCATAATTGACAGATTTGCTCGGTTCTCTGCTCCTCATCCAAAACTTAAAGTAAATATGTACGGCAGTGGGCCGTCTGTGCAAATGCAGTGTGTTAAATGCACATGTTCTGGTTTAATAAAAGCAGCCAATGCAAGGAGCCGTCGAACCGACGCCATTTAAGAGAGGGAACTAAATCGGTTTACATAGCTGTCCACGTGCGTAGCAACAACAGCGCTAGTGTAGATATAATGGGTCCTGCGCTTCACGCACATGACAAATGGAATAAGATGGCATTTTTGAGAGAGACGGGCAGGGGCGGGGGGGGGGGGGGGGGGGGGGGGGGGGGCGGGGAGGGCTCTCCCCCGAAGCTCAAAGGCTCAGGGGTGCCTCGTTGAATTTGGAGCGCCGGTGGCCATGGCTGTCCCGTACATGCCCATGTTTGTGAAAGGCTCGCCAGGGGGGAAGGGGGGGGGATCGGGGGGCATTCCTCCAGCACCGCAGTGTTAAATATACTCCCATCTGCATTATGGGGGCGCAGGGGCGGGGCCAGCTGGGGGCGCGGTCTGAGAATGCCACCCGAGCCGGAGCCTGTGCGTTACCCCGTGGTCCTCAATGTCATGTGATTTATCCCTGCCCGTCAGAAACTCGGGGAGAGGCGGGGGGGTGGGTGGACAGCACTGTGGGCCTGCTTTACTGAGACCTTTAGCATGCACAGAAACCGTCCAGCATACGCAGAATTAAACAACATTACCAGTGATTGGTCGCAGTGTTTGTTTGTTTTTGCACAAATCGTTGGTCGTGTTGTTGGTTTTGCGTGTGCTAAAGGTCTTAATAAAACAGGCCCCGTGTGTCCGAAAGGTTTGGTGCATGGGCGGGTAATGATTGGTACCCCCTCTTTCCCCACCACCCCCCTTTGCTGACCCCTGCGCACCCCTAATAACGTTGATTTATCTTTGTTTCTTATTAGCGTTGCGTGGGAGTCGCTAACTGCTAAGGGGGAACAGTAGCGTCTGTCTCCCATCAGCCCGCAGTGAGTTAATGTGCTGCTGATTTGTCATGCCCGCCTCACCCACCCCCATCAATCACATCTCATGCCACTGGCTTTCCATGGATTGTGAAATCTGGACATTTCTATTTGCAGTGGTTATTACAGCTATAGACACAATCCCCACGAATGAGCTCATTGAATTTGCTTTGGAAGTTTGGTGATCAATCATTTTTTAATTTTTTTACACAGCCTCCAAGCTTACAAGCTGTTATGTTCAAGTGTGTGCGCAGTCACCCTCACCCAACTAATTCAATGACATAAAGCAAAGCTCCATCTTTCTAACATTTTTTTTAATAACATTGTGTAAATTATAACACCAAAGCAAAATTTAATTTAAAAAAACGAAAAAAAACATCTGCTGCCGCAATACGATGAATTTATGGTTTGAATATTTCTATTTTATGATTGCCAATGTCATTTTTCTAAACATTTCCATGATGTATTCATGTAGCTATTTCACAATGTTTACACTTAAATGTGGAAAAATTGGAAGAGTATTGATTTAGTAATGACCACAGTCGAAATTGCGCAGTGAAACACAAAACCCACATATGGTGTCATTTTAAACATTTGAAATGATTAGAAAGGTTAATTTTAAAGAGGAACAGAAACAATATGTTTACCAGCAACATGATTTCCCTTCTGCCGTGGAATCAAAGATGAGGTTAGTTTCGATTTTTGGTATTTCCTGTGTGAAAATAAATAGCGTTCTGCACCTGCAAGCGTGGTACAGGCCAGAAAAAGAAGCCTGTACTGTGCTCTTAGTATCATGAATGGCATTTTAGACCTGTGGTGATCAGCAATCAAATAAAACGCACACACAAGCATGCACACATGCACACACACGCATGCACACAAACACACATACGACCTGCATACACAAGTTTATTTATCTGTGTACAACCTGTAATAATGACAAGTTCAATTTTAAAAGTAAAAAAAAGAATTATTTCTTAATTAAAAAAAAACATTTATGGAATATTTGCTAATATCATAACGTGTCTGGAGTGTAGTTATTTCTTCTAATCTAAACATTTCACAACATAATTTTATAGTTTTTATTAGGAAACCGCAGACATCACCTCCCCCGATAAAGTCACGATGTGATCGTTTTAGTGTTTGACCGGCGCTGCATGACATGGTTTGTTTAGTCATAACGTTGTCTCATTGTCTTGTGACAAAAGTCAGGACTTCCTGTGTGATTTCATGGAATCCTTATAGTGTCTCCATGGTGACAGTACAGCCATAGAGTCCCCTCTGTGTCATATCTGCTGCTATGCTGTACATCGTTCTTCACTGTGGCTGCCTTTTCTGAATTACCTGCATTTAGTAGATACTCTCATCTGGTGCCTTGCATAGCTTTTGCATTTTTTTTACACAGTATCCACTTATAAAGCTGGATATATAGTGCCTCCAGGTAAAATACCTCACTCAAGGGTACAACAGCAATATTGTACCAGGGAATTGAGCCTGCAACCTTTAGGGGAACAAGCCCAGGTCCCTAACCCTTATGCATTAATGTTACCCAAATGACCATGGTCAATTATTGAAGTAAAAAGGTGTTGCTTGAGATTGTTAGTTCAGATATTCATGCCTACTGAAATCTAGAGCACATCTATGATACATACAATTCATAAAATGACTGGGAAATCCATTCATGCTCGTGTGCAAGCTCAGAAAGTGCTTATTGTGGCTTCCAGTAATGCTTAACCTGTGTCCCCACATCAGAGGGAAGAAAGTTATCAGAAAGTTTTGTCTCATCAAAGCAAAACTTGCCATTGACTGTCATGAGCGCCGCCTATTTGAAAAATGACCGTTAAAGTGGTACTTCATCCAGTGCGGGCGAATTGGTCGCCACGGCGACCTCTGTGGTGACATAAAGTGGAACACTGGCCTGCATTACCCACCTTTTCCGGCCAGCCACAGCTGGTCTCCACTTATCATCGCAAATGTTTCAGTGTCAACTCGGGCATTTCAAATATCCCTGCAAAACCAGCGAACTCGTAGGCTCAGTGGCAGGTTTAGACTTCAGTGGTGGGGTGTTGTCTGCATGACGTCTGTGAGCTACCCTTGAGTTGAATATCAAAGTGTGCTGAAGCGTGAAGGCTGCTGATGGAGGCAGAAACAGAAGCATTATCAGAGACATACTGTATGGAGAGTGGGAAGTTATCTGGGCTAATAAGCACTGCTACCCATCGCACTGGAAGAGCCAGGACAAGGGGTGTGTGTGTGTGTGTGTGTGTGCGTGTGCATGTGTGTGTGTTTGTGTGTGTTTGTGCTTGTGTGTGTGGTGTGCTTGTGTGTGTGTGTTTATGTGTTCATGTGCTTGTGTGTGTGTGTTCGTGTGTGTGTGTGTTTGTGTGTTTGTGTGTTCATGTGTGTGTGCATGTGTGCATGTGTATGTGCGTGTGTGTGTGTACATGTGTGTTTGTGTATGTGTGTGTGCGCGTGTGCATGTGTGAGTGTGATTACGTGTGTGTGTGTGTGCACGTGTGTGTGTGTGTGCATGTGTGTGTGCTTGTGTGTGTATGTGTGTGTGCGTGTGCGTATATATGCGTGTGTGTGCGTGTGTGAGCGTGTATGTGCGTGTGCGTGCATGCCTGCCTGTGTGTGTGTGTGCTCGTGTGTGCACAGACCTGAAACAGTTCAGACATATCTCTGTTTAACCTTTGCCACATAGAAAGGAAGTTTCAAAAGTTAAGCAGTTTTTTTTTTTCAGTTTAGTTGTAACATCCGAGCTGGGTCAAGGGGTTATGCATGCACACATAGATTACTTGCATTTGAGGTGACAATAAAGTTGAGTGGGGAGGGCACTTGTTTTGTATGATCACCATTTTCAGTCCTGTTCGGGACAATGCTGATGTATCCCAAGGTAATTAGTGGTTTTTTTTTTTTTTTGCAAACAACTGACTATCTGCTTGGAGGATGAAATTATATGAATGTGATTATATGAGTTATTCTGAATATAGGCATCTGATAATTTAGATAATGTAATATATGGTAAATGGTAAATGGACTGCAGTTATATAGCGCTTTTATCCAAAGCGCTTTACAATTGATGCCAAGCAAGACCACAGGCATTTTGTCATATGAGCTGATCAATTTAAAGAACGTCTATCTGCTTCTCTTTCCACTCCATTATTTATTTATTTATTTATTTTTGCTAGTACTGTATTTCCTGCCGTTTCCCAGGAGACCGTTTCTTAAATGAATGAGAAAAATGCAGAATAAAAAAAAAATTCTCGAATCATCCCACGATATGAATCAGCAGGAAGGAGTCAGATGACCATCTCGTGCCTCCACCCTTCCCCAGTCCCTCCGTAAAACTCAGCCGTCCGTGGTCACCGACCTGAGGGGGCAGCACTGATTCCATCACACGGCGACCTTGGGCGTCGCAGTCCATCTTCTGTTTGATGTTCCCTGTTCTCGGAGACGCTGCGAAATTCCTTCGTTTATCCAGCAGTGAGAGAATTTATTTCGTTTTTTTTTTTTTTTTTTTGCTGCCGTCTAATGCTTTAGTCACGGTAGGTTGACAGCTACCGCGAGACGCCGCGAACAGAGCAGCATCTCCACGAATGGGGAAACCGCATTTAAAGACAGCAGCGCGCGCGGATGATTCCGCGAGACCGTTATGACGGGAATATGGGGGAGCGGGGGACGGCTGTCTTATCGCCCGCGCTCAGATATCCTCTCTGTGCAGTTAGGGGCTCGCAGGGCAAAGGCATCATCTCAGTTCAGACTATAATTAACTATCAAGCTGTAGTACGACAAACTATTTTTCCTCATTATAAACTGAAACTGAAATTAAAAAGGCAAAATATTATGATGATTATTCTAAATATTTATATATATTTGTAAATATGCTTATTTTATACATGTACTACTACTACTTCTACTACTCCTACTAGTATTATATTATTACTATTATTATTATTATTATTATTATTATTGTTATTATTATTATTATTATTATTACCATCATCTGCATCATCATTAACATCATCATCCTCCTAGTGATTATCATTTTCATCCTCACAATAACCACCATCACATTATCGTGATTGGCACCTGCTATCATCTTGTCTTTTTGATCATCATCATCATCATCATCATGATTTCCTCCTCCGTCCTCAGCAGGTCCATCATCCTTGTGACCTCACTCTGACATATACGGTTTGATTACACATTCAGCCCTGCTGCTCAGTTAGCAGCTTCAGACAGTGTCTCTTAGAAAGGCCTCATAAATCTCCTTCCCCTGCCCACAGTCCCTCTCTCTTCTGTGGGAGTTCAAAAAAAAAATGATTTTCCTAACAAGCGCCTCTTAGACATGGTCATTACTGTGACTGATAGTAGTCTGGACAGTAAAGAGCGCTGGAATAATTTGTTTTTGTACATTAATCAAGCACCACGCTGTGGGAATAGAGTTTAAGGGAAGTTTACATAATGCCAGGCAGTGTTCTCTCCTTGGTGTCAGAGCCTGACAGAAAAGGGTAACAGCATTGGCATAAAATAAGATCACGTTGTATGTAATACTTTGTTTTTTTTGTAGTGATGGGAGGATTCTTGAAACCAAAAATGGGAAGAGCAACGTGATGTCAGTCACTCACCGATTTGAACCAATCACTGTGCTTTGGTGCAGAAAGGGAACTCAAACGGTCATTGAGGCAAGAGCATGATTGACAGGTCATTTTAGCTCCACCCATCGTGGGGTTGACAAATCCTCACTCTCCCATCCCCTTCCTTTTTGTGGTGCTGTGATGCTGTGCGGAGAGTACACAGGGATTAAGGAGAGGTAGAGAGGTCCCCGGTAACATACTGTACCCCTCCAAAAAACCAAAGGTCCCAAGCTGGCGGTCTCCCTCTGGGTGCGTCTGAAAAATCAAAGCCAAATTCCATCCCGGTCTATGATGACGTCCGATGGCAAAAATAAGCTGTCAATATGGGAGGACTGCGAGACCCAATCCAGAGTGCATTCCCAGTGCTATTCCCGTCCCGGGCACTGGATGAGGGAGGGGCCTTTCGCGTCCCCAATGAGGTTTTGGGCCTCCCCGGTTCCGGATTTTGTGTTTACGTACAGAGAGAGAAAGAGAATGAGAGAGAGAGTGAGGGAGGTGAGGAGAGGGAAAAAGAAAGATAGAGAGACAGAGAGAGATGAAAAGAGATAGAAACAGAGTGTGAGAGGGAGAGATAGAGAAAGAGAGTTACAGTTTGGTGTTTAACAGACGCTCTTATCCGGAGTGACTCCCAAGAGATAGACAGCGAAAGGCAGGCAGGAGGAGAAAGAGAACGAGAGAGACGGAGAAAGAGAAGCCTCAGTTCAGTGAGTCTGATTAGCAGGCGATGAGAGACGACCTGGGTTCCTTTTTTATCCAAACCATTATCAAAACAAAACAATGGGGGAGTCTGTCCCTTTAAGGCTACGCTCTTTTAGGCCCTGCAGTCAGGGGGGTTGGGCGGGGGGGGGGGGGGGGGGGGGGGGGGGGGGGGTGACAAGTCCAGGGAGGACCCTCCCTCTCTGCTAGTTTCTGAAGGTCTCAGTTGTGTGCAGCACTATTTAGAGAGCAAGCGTGTAGCACATCGTGTCTCAGGCAGGGTGGCCCCACCCACCCCGGAATACAGAACTGACCCAGCCTTCATTTTCTCTGTCCGTCAGCAATGTATGTAATTTCTTACATAAACACCGAGGCAGGGAGCAGATTTTCTCAATGGATTATGGGTAAACCCTGCAGCGCAGCCTCGGGGATTGTGTTCCACACTCTCTTTTATTTGGACGGGATTCAAGGGCAGCTTAAGACCAGAATCACGCACGAGACCGCCAGAGCTCGGTCGTTGGCGAGGAATTCCTGGAAGACGTCACATTTTTGGACGTGAAATAAAGGGAGGGGGGATTAGGGGGAGGGACAGGAATGAAAGGGGCCGTGACATGTGCTCAACATCCAGGAACAGCTGGGAGAGGACGGAGCTGCAAAAACAAGGCCGCACATCACATCACCGTTGTGCATACACCAAGTATTCCCGAAAAACCCAGGAGCAGCGAAAAAAAAAAAAACTATTTCTATTTTCCATTTATCAGCAAGCATTATGGTTTTAAACCAAGGTTTAAACTTTATTAGTTGTAGAGTTTAAAAAAATTTGAATGCACATTGAGTTAAATGGAAAAATAAAAATAAAAACAATATAACAAAAAAAATGCAGACAAGTGGCAGTTTCGCCAGGCTTTACCTAAAAGTTATTTCATACAAAACCAGCAACTGACAGTTAAAAACCAGTGCAATGAAATCTTGTTCTTTACCTTTTGTACGGGCAGAAGGGGAGTCACATTATACAAACATGCAAATGATTATCTAGAAAACTACCACAAAACTACTTTCCCAGGTCCACGGTGGGGATGGGGTGGGAACGCACGACTTTAATTTGAAGGGGATTATCTGCCCCTTCCCTCTTAAGCAAAGGGTGCGTGACGTCGTCCTGCACTTTGCCTTCGACAGGCAGCCATGTCAATAGCTGCTGCGTTGGGCAAGACTGTCACTCCTCAGGTGAACGAGAGGCCAGGAGGGATGTAGTTTTGGGTGGGTGGTGGAGGGGGGGGAAGGGGCCCAAATTGAGGTGTGTGTCTTCTGATAAAAGGCTACGTGGCTGTTGATTGAATATAGGTACTTCCTGTGCCGCGATTCAGAACGCACTAATCAAAAGCCATAGCCACCCATCAGAGGTCCATAAAAATTCAAAGGCATGGGTGCGGAGGCTTTTAGGTAGCTCAGATCCGATCTTTACAGCGTTTCCTACAGCCGTGACCCAACCGATTCCAGCACCTCCTTTTTGCTCTGAAGATAAGGCCAAATAAATCATGCAGAAATACATAGGCCATAAATGATTTATTGACAAATGGGCAGGAAGAGAGCCCTGACCTACCCTGCACTTCTATGTGTTGTCTGTGAGTAGGGTAATTCCAGAGATGTTCTCAGCGACGTTTCCATGGTGACGTCAATCACCGAGTAGAGGAAGTGGCGCCTCTTTCATGTTCTCAGTTCTGGAGATGTTTTTCTTTCTTTTTTTTCCGATATGGTATTTTAAGGTGGCGCTTGTCAAACCCTTGTGTTTGCCCGATGTGTCATTATGAGCGTTTCCATGGAAATGCGCGGGCAAATGAAAGCACCTTAGTCAGTGGAGAGGAATTCAGTAGGACGACTCCTGCTGTTCACCAGCCGGGGTCACGCGGTCACTGGATGAACGCCTCCGAAAATCGACCTGCCCCCTCTCAGACAGCGAGAGAAACTTTACCATGGTGTCCAGTCAGCACTTTTCAGCATCTCAGTAAGCCCTCATTCACCCACAGGGAGGGAGCTAAGCTAAAATCACTAGCCATTCAATTAACATTCAGCTCCTGTATTTCACATATCAGCAGCCTGACATTTAATCAATCACAAGACTGAAAGCGCCTTTGGCAAAAGTGAAACTACAATGAAAAATATAACTTTGTTTCTGTATTTAGTCATTTTAAATTGTAAAAAGGAATAGCTGATTGTAGCAAATAATGTTCATATCTGGGCAAGTGAAATAATGATCCTGTGGTAATAACTATAATAATCGGCATGTAAGGCTATGAATTGGGCGGCAGATTTTTTTGTAGTAAATATTGTTTGACATAACTTTAAGTGGCGTCCTGGCTCACGTTACGCATTTTTGGGACGTCTTGCACATTACTATGGAAACGCTTTGTAATGTAAACATTTCCTAGAACTCTCTGGCTTTTCATATCATGCATACATCATAGGACGCACAGTTTACCCTATTTGGGCAATTTCAAATTAAAATTTCACAGAGTATAAATCGTGTGTATATACAGAACACAAGCATAATGATTATGAATAAAAGCTGTTTTTCACTGAACAAACAGTGAACTGTTTAAGGGACTTGTGTGTGTTGACTTCTAAAAGCCAACACACACACACCACACTGTCGATCCAGGCTTATGGGGACCCAGACATTAAAACTGACCAGAACGCCATCCATACCCACCGCCCAATCAGAGTCTCTCAGCACGCCCGGGGAACGCGCGCACGTGGAAGGAAGCACGCTCTGCGAAGGAGGAAGTGCCAGTGACATCACATCCGCTTAGTCACTCGCGTTTATTGTGCATTTCATTCGTATCAAGTCAGAGGCCTGCTCAGAGTGACTCAGTGTGGTTACTCCCTGGCTGTGGCCTCGAATCCGGAAGGGCAATTCCAGCTCTGTGAGAGCTGTGTGCACAAGAGCCAGGCAGCAAGTGTGTGTGTGCGTGTGTGGGTGTGTGTGTGTGTGTTCAAGAGCGTGCTCGGGACATGTGATAAGACCATGTCCCTGAACAGAGATGCTGGCTTTTCAAACTAAAAAGCTTAGTAGATTGTCCTCCCAAAGTCTCTGTTTTTGTTCAGAGAAAGGTGTACTGTTCCTTATTTTCTGCATTTTCATAACCGGCAGACACTTTGATTTTACATATAAAACACAGAAGAAAAAAAAAAATCTGTGATTGTTTGCCAAGGTCTCCGCAAACGTCTCTAGATCTGACGAGAAAAATATCACCAAGTTGCTCAGACTTTCCCCTGATTACCTTTCGCACAATGACTCACAATTTACATAGGAGCACATAGGAGTTCCTTTCAAGCTCTAATTTGACACACAATTGCGACAGTTGTCAGAAAGTGACGGTCCTGAGGTGTTCATGGTGTGTGTGTGTGTGTCTTAAGTGGTCAGCATGTTCCTGCTTTGTGAGGACAGGCTGGAAACCTGCAGTCAGCCCCAGGGGACGTGTGCGCTCTCAGAACAAATGTTTGTGTTTTCGGGGGCCCCCCCCGGTAGCCCGGTCCTGACGGGAGCAAACACAAACCGATGGTTCAGGTGTTGTGTGCCCCTGTGTCAGCAGAGTAAACAAATGTCACATCGGCATTAATTACACATCAACAGGCAGCCGGTACATGCTGAGGTGGATAATCGGAGGGCGTCAGCAATACAGCATTACGTCCATCAGCAACTTACATACACACACACACACACACTCACACTCACACACTGGTATATATATATATATATATAAAGCTATGCAAGCTATGCAGTGTAATCTTCAACCCCTGCTTAATGTTTCACTCAAGAATGTGTCTCGGTCTTGATAACATTCTATGGATGTCTCTAAAGTTATTGAGAAATCAGATTGCGCCACGATGTGTGTCTTTCCCTCCGCAGAGATTTCCTGATCTCTTTCTGTCATTTTTTAAATGGAAAAAAGAACAAATATTTAAAAATATGATAGGCAAAAGCCAGGATGCTTTTATCACGCAAAGAGATCAAAGGTCACAGACTCATTTGACTCCATGAGGTGAGGTGAATCAGACTATTGGCTTAACCAGCACCTACCTGTCACAACCATGAATCTAATCCTTTCCTCAACTGTCCTGTACATTTAGCCATTTGAAGATGGCGCCTATTTCTCGTATCCAAACTACACACATAATTGTTCATAAAAATAAAAAAAAACCTTTATATGGAAAATAACATCGTCACTGAGAAAAATTGTGATAGCTATTTTTATGTGTGTGGTTTTAAGAGCTACTAAAGAAGAACAACGTCTGTAAAATCACTGTCCTTTAATGGTTTTATTGACGGGGAAGGGTTTTGAGATTAGGGGTGGGGAACATTTTTGCAGAAACAACATGCGTGCCCCACCCTATATTCAGTTACTAAGAACTACTCCAATTCTGCTTGCACTCAACACTTTATTAGTCTCCATGTGTAACTCCAGGAAAATCTCTCTCTTGTAACAGACTACCACGTGTTGCTAAAGGTGCGTACCCAATATTAGACGCCCATACTCTACTCCAGTGTGGAAATGTGTGTCCACACTCTGAAATAGACTCCAGTGCACTTCTACAGATCTACTCTGTGTGTAACCAAAGCTTTACACTAATCTAACATGCAATACCCAAGATCTATGTGTATCCCAGCTTGTGCAAGGCTAACGTGGATTTCTCTTCATACACCCCGCTTTGTGCAAGTTGTGTTTCACCGGGTCTGTGTGCGTCCAGCTTCATTAGTTGCCCCAGAGCTATGAGTGCCTCGTGCTGTATTAACTCTCTCCAATCACTCATCCGATGCTCCATCTTTTATTACATGCCCATGCCATAAGTTACACCAGGTTAGTGTATCCAATCCTGTATAAGACTCCCATAACTTACTCCAGTTATATGTGTACCCAACCCAGTATTAGGTCCTCATAAGTTACTCCAAGCCTGTGTATCCAACCCTGAATAAGGTTCTCATAAGTTACCCCAGGTATATGTGTACCCAACCCAGCATAAGGCTCCCATAAATTACTCCAGGTGTATGTGTACCCTATCCTGTACTAGGGCCTCCTGAGTTACTCCATGTCTGTGTCCTGAACCCTATATTAGGTTCCAATACATTACGCCTGGTGTAGTGTATGCATGCCTGACCCCGTATCACCCCTCCCTCCCCCCTCCCAGCATGGCCCCTCCTCTATGTGTACCCCACCAGACGGGGGGTGCTGGGAAAGGTCCTCCTCATGCCCATGCACTTCTCCTGGTCCAGGAAGAGGGAGTTGGCCTTGACAGACAGGTCATGCTCCAGGGTCACCTTGGTCTTCACCAGCATCTGCAGGGCAGTCTCCGCCTCCGCCAGTCTCTCCCTCAGCTTCTGTATGGTGTCCTCAATCTCCCTGACCTCCCCCACCAGCCTGTACACACACACACACACGCACGCGCGCACAAACACACACACACAGGCACAAGCACACACACGCACACACACACACACACACACACACACACAGGCACACACGAACACACAAGCACACACGCACACACACACAGGTACACGCACACACACACGCACATAAACACAAGCACACACACACACACAGTAAGACAACCGCAGGATGCAAGAGTGGAAGCCACATCTGCCAGACCACCCACTAGGCCGGGGCAGGTTGAGCCACGGCTCTAAATGACCCTCGTTATGTCACGTGTGTGTAAACCATCCAGTGAACTGCCTGACAAACCAAACCACCCACAGAGATCACCTAAGAGGAAGGTCACTGCGTGTCCCGAGCCAGCAGCCTGCACGGAACGATGCCGTAACGTCACAGTGACCGTGTCACGACGCTAACGTCACTTCTGTGTACAACATCTACCGTGCAAGATCACTGCAGCGCTTCCCAGCTTCATCTAGCTTGGCATAAGCAAAGCTCCAGGAGGGAGAGCCACTCCGTCCTTAAGAAGCTAACGTACAAACAAGTTTCCATTACATTACATTACATTACATTACAGGCATTTAGCAGACACTCTTATCCAGAGCTGCTAACAACTTTTTACAACTTTTACATTTACATTGTATCTATTTATACAGCTGGATATATACTGAAGCAATCAATGCAGGTTAAGTACCTTGCTCAAGGGTACAACGGCAGTGTCCTACTGGGGAATCGAGCCTGCGACCTTTAGGCTGCAAGACCAACTACTTACCGATTATACGCTACACTGCCACCCGGGCAGTGTAGTACAAAGGTTCCAGCGGTTAATTGTTGAGAAATGCATGCACAGTCAATATTCAGCGAGCGTGTGCTTTACACACCTCAAGGATATGGGCATTACGTGTTTTCGGGCACTCTTAAGGACGCCCTGCCGGGGTCCTGGCGGGGCTCTACCTGTGGTGGGGGTTGTCGCGACAGAGCTCCATGTTGGGCCTGCGGGTTCTCTCGTCCAGCCGGGTCTGGGCCACCTTGAGCGGGTTCTCCTTGTCCCGGATGGCCTTCTTCAGGCTCTCGATGAGCATCTCGGTCTGGAAGATCTCCTGGAGGGTCTGAGGAGTGAGGTAAGGGCAGAAGGAGGGGTTTGGATGGATGAGATTGGGGTGGGGGGGTGGGGGGGGAGCGGGGGTTGGGTGTTGGACACTACAAGGTCACGACTGCTTAAAGTGTATTTTTGGCTGAGGCGTAACTGTGTAATTCTGTCTAACTGGCTGCAAGGCGTGCTCTCAACTTTAAATGTTTTTTTTTAATTGCATCACCGGTATTTCAGATTTTAAAATACATTTTCATATTTAATAATTTTTCAAATGAACAAAAATGCTGAAGTACTGGGAGAGTGATAAACGTTTTGTTGTTTTGGCTCTGTACTCCCAACACATTAGATTTTAAATAAAACAATGAATATGAGGTTAAAGTTCAGACTGTCAGTGTTAATTTCAGTATTGGTATTTACATCCATGTTGGGTGGTCTGTGTAGGCATTACAGCCCTTTGTAAACACAGACTTATAAAAAAAACAAGCAAAGAAATAAAAAGTCCCCTAATAAAGATATGCTTAAGCCAATATCAATACTTCAGCTAAAAAACAGAAAACAATTTGGTCTTATGGAGGCTTTAACCTCCCATGGGGCCTGTACATGTTTGTATATGAACAAATATGAACTAATTATTCGTTACACAGGGTATGTTTATACCAGCTATCCAACCTTTATATTTCAAATAACATTTTTGACAACCATTAAAAAATGATTCTAGGGCACTGATACAGCATGTCAGTACAGACGCTGCTGGTGAAACCAAGAACCCATGAAACTAACTCCAGTAACGAGTCCACAAAAAGCTCTACTGGCGTGTCAGCGAATGCGAACAATGCAAACTACTATCGTCGTCCTGGAGACCGGGGGGAAAAAAACGTCAGCGCAACACACAAATTCAATGCGGCACGAGACAGCTTAACTCTGGTCTTGCCCCCTCACACGAGCGCGCGCGTGAGGTCACCTCACTCCGCCTCAGCGACTGCGCCTCACGCCCCGATGGTGGGGCGGTTACCGAGCGCGGGCCGCCGCGCGTAAACAACGGGGAGGGGGAGACGGGAGTCGCCTCAAAACCGCGGCGTCCAATTACCCACGTACCCAAGGGCCCGGTCTTCCCCTCACCCCCTCAAGTTCAGGGCAAGGAAAGACCGCCTACATTTCTGCCCACTTCTCACAAAATGGTCAGGCTGTTTCAGTTTGGCGAGTTGCACGCCTTTCACGACCGAAGAGGAGGAGGAGGAGTAGGAGGAAGAGTAGGAGGGCTTTCATTCACCCAAGGGCCCTCCAGACTCGGGGTGTGGCGCCGCAGATGCTCCCAGATCCGAAAAAGCCAGTGTCAGAGGGTGAACGGCAGCTCGCGAGCTCACACATTCCTGAGAGCCTGTCCCCGCCCGAACCTCGTCAGCCTGTCTCCCAGACGAGCGGCCAAAGGAAGCCCGCGGACGTTTTCCCACACTGCCGCTCAAGGCTGCCCGATAACCTCGGAAAATACTTCCCGAAGGCTCGAACCCGAGGCCCTGTTTGCGTTTCCCCCGCCACTCGGGATAAAACTGCCGCGGTTGCAAAGGTCTCTCCCTTGGCGCGTTTTCTCATTCCTCGTTAAAATGAAAAGCGGGAAAGCAGATGAAGACTGCGCCGTATCCCACAGCACGGCGCCCTGGAGAGTCCCCAGGGCCGTGGGCTCTCGCATTCTTTAGGGGGAAACGGCACCCCCTTCCCTTCAGAAGAGAGGGACAGTCTGGGCCTGCGGTCAAACGACATGTTGACATAACCATTAATAATACATCACAAGCCCAATGGCATTAGCGGTTTAAACTTGGTGCAGGCATTTTTTTTTTTGTACTTATCACAGAAAATCGTTAGTTCAACGATTTTCGCATTGGTCGAATTCCAACTCAATCTTGTGCTTCACTCGATCCCGTGAATTTGGACAGCGCTGCATTTGGGCCTCCCTTCAAACTGGGGTTTGTGTTCCATACGCCGCATATGTGACTCGAATGAAAATAATAGACGGATGTCAAAAATGTTGTCTTCTGAGCTGAGGTAACAATGAGAGTGGGATCTAGAGACAGAGTTCCTGACCCCCACGTCCCCGCCCCTGCTCCCCGCTCTGTGTCCCCATCCCTGCTCCCCAGCCCCTACCCCTGCCTTCGACCACGCCTCTGCTCCCCACTCTGTGTCCCCGCCCCTGCTCCCCAGCCCCTACCCCTGCCTTCGACCACACCCCTGCTCCTCACTCCGTGGCCACGCCCCCTGCCCACGCCCACGGCCCCCGCCCACCTTAGCCAGGTGGGTCTGCAGGCTGTTCTTGGCGTCGGCGGTCTCGGACATGCGGTTGGCGAAGGCCACGTTGACGGCGTTGAACTGGTTCCACATCTCGTTGGAGGTGGCGTTGAGCAGGATCTCGATCTCGTCGCGGAGCTTGTGGGAGTTGGCGCGCTCGCTCTGGGAGTGCAGGATGTTGCCGTCCGTGAATCTGCACCACGACTCGGGAAGAGAGAGCCTGTACACACACAGCGGGACAAGCGACGGGGAGTCGCGATAAAAAAACAAAATAACTATGTATTTGAACCATGAGGCCGAATTATGATTATGATATTGTGGTGGTACCTCTTCAGTATTTATTAATAAGCAATGCCAACTGATTTAGGACACAAACTAAGAACAATCTAAACTGTGGACTAATTAATTTAGGCAAGCTATAATAAATTAGCCATTAGCGTGAGAAACAAGCGAGTGATTGAACGCCAGCTTGAATGGTAAATTGAAAGACAGCGCTCGGTCCAACGGATCAGTAGAAGGGTCACGGGCCGAGAACTCACGAGGGGTCCAGCCGATCGATCCCCCGGTGGAAACTGATCCCGTCCGACTGATTCCGGAGCTGGTGGCACCTGTCGTCGATGCGGTAGGCGCTCACCTTGTCACTGGCGTCCTTCTCCAGCTCGTGCTGCGCCCCCCTGTTTGACCTGACGAAGTCCAAACAGAGAGAGACGGGCACACAAGCTTAACTACCACTCCCGCTTAACTAGCACGCGCGCTTAACTAGCACTCACACTTAACTACCACTCACACTTAACTACCACTCACACTTAACTAGCACACACGCTTAACTAGCACTCACACTTAACTACCACTCACACTTAACTACCACTCATGCTTAACTAGCACGCACGCTTAACTAGCACTCACACTTAACTACCACTCACACTTAACTAGCACACACGCTTAACTAGCACTCACACTTAACTACCACTCACACTTAACTACCACTCATGCTTAACTAGCACGCGCGCTTAACTACCACTCACACTTAACTACCACTCACACTTAACTAGCACACACGCTTAACTAGCACTCACACTTAACTACCACTCATGCTTAACTAGCACACACGCTTAACTAGCACTCACACTTAACTACCACTCGCACTTAACTACCACTCCCGCTTAACTAGCACACGCGCTTAACTACCACACACGCTTAACTACCACTCACACTTAACTAGTACACATGCTTAACTAGCATACACGCATAACTAGCACACATGCTTAACCGGCATAATTTTAGGTCATAATTCCAGTCACATTTCAGTGCCTGGCATGATTTCTTTTTTTTTTTTTGAAGGAAAAAATGAAAGGCCAGAGCCAGCCGAACTGTCTCAAAATAGCCATAAGTGGTGGTGTTGCAAGGCTTGTTAATTTCTAGAACATTCCAGAGCTGGGGTTTCAGATCTGATCTGAAAAGAGCCAGTGCGGGTGCAGCTTATTGTTTTAGCCCAGCATGACGACACACATTCAACTAAATAACTAAGCACAGTCTTCAGTCTAGACCTTGATAAGTAGAATAAGCTATCTAGTGAGGAGATAAAACAAGAACCTGCACCCACATTAGCTCTGTTCAGATAAGACTGGATGGACATCCCTGTTCTAGAAATTTTGTAGACATCATACTTGTCAGGCAATAGAGCTCATGCTACTTCAAGCCGGCTCGGACTCACGCAAGCTGAGCGATGGCTTTGTCCAAATGCCTCCTCATCCTCTCCTGACACGATTTGATGACCTCGACTTCCTGGGGAAACCACATAATGGCAGTTGGCGAAGGGGTCCAAACTCAGACTGTAAAACCGCCAGGTTTCGCCTTCACGCCTTTATTGAAGCTCAACGCGCGTGACTCACCTTCAGGAGATCCTTTTCCACGTCGTCATGCACCAGATCGATGGACATCCTCTTCTCTCTGTGATACAGGCACTCCTGAGAGACCTGTCAATGAGAGAGGGAGTCGATACTCAATGCTAGTCCCTCATCCACACAAATTATTATCGCATAAACCCGGCTCTCCCATTAGTTTATTGTTTTTTTTTTTGGCTTGAGTTTAGTTTTTTGTTATTTGCTTTGTTTGACCCACTTCTGCTGTTTTCCTTGTTCTGAATGTGGAAAATGTAAAAAAGCAAATACAACAACAAAAACAATAATAATAATAATAGATTCTATCTCAAAGAGTGTTGTCCACTTAATATAAAACCTGCCTGTCACAGTGAAAATCTTCATTAAAAAGCCTAAAATCAATCTTATGTCTCTTTTATTAAGAATATTATCAAGCTTTCACTGATGTGAGT
>NC_049202.1:61601776-61666776 GCF_013347855.1 Anguilla anguilla | reverse complement strand
ATGTGTTTAAATGTCTGTGTGTGATAACATAATATAAAAAATCTAAATATTTCTAAAGAATTATGGCTTTAAAAAAAAAATGTAAATAAGCATTTCTTTGATAGCAATGATTAGATGCACATGCGGAGCACAGAGAAAATGTAAATAAATAAGTACTGCATCTGCAGAGCATGACGAGATTCTGCCATGTGTTTCTTCCACCCATGAACTCACCCAGCTGATTTCACAATTTAGTTCCTCCTCCTGGCTGAAGAATTGTGCCAATTAGCAAATCCAGGTGATTGGAAGAAAATAGCGGGGAGTACATTTACTTTCATGGATTTTCCACCTCTGATTATAAATGACTTTATTATTTTAAAGTAGTAGAAACTTCAAAATATTTAAGTATTGCAAGCTAAAAAACACACAAAAAACGCGTTAGATATACTGGAGCATAAATCACAAATATGCGGCAAGTTACATTAACGTGACAGCCTGCTATCTTTTCAAATGGAATGAATTTATAAAATGGAGCACTTACCTCACAGAACTAGTTAATCGCTCCCTTCAGTCATCCGATGTTCAGGGACAAGCTTCGCCTCCGACCAGAGTTCTGCGCGCACCTGCACAACTCTTCGGGAAATTAGCAAAGGTATCCGCGAATATATTATTGATGGACAAGAGCGCTACCCACTCATGCTTTGTAATTCGGTAGCAGGACGGAGCAAGGGGAAGAACCTGAGCCAATCTGACCGGCGAAGGGCGTTCTTTCGAGGTGAAGTTGTCTTAAATAACTTTGTTGCCACAGAGGCAGTTGCCCGTGGTAACCATCATCAACCAAGGATCTTCTCGTGCCAAGACAAAAAAAAGTTATGCCACTTTTTTCCACCGATGGTGCAGGTAAGCAGTAGAATGTAACAATGGCAAACACATTGCCATCTTGTAAAAAAAAAATATATATGGTCATTGTAATCTAGATGTCCTTAAAATCCCCATGCGCTTTTTTCATGTGAGGTTAGGCTACAAGTGGGTGAAAATGCACGCAATTTATTATGAACATGCATCAAAAACGTATTTCCTATGTAGCCATTTACATAGCACGCAACCATATTCAGTTCAGATTGCAGTGTATAACTGGGTGCCTTTTGAATCAAAAGTAATGGCCAGATGCCCATTACTGTAACCACAACAACCGTAACTGTTACAAATACGCTTCGAAACGCCATAAATAATGCAAAAGTTGAAAATACCAATAGTACATTAACGCACAACGTCTTATCGTTAAGAACTCTCGTGGACTATATTATGGGGAGGAATATCCTTCAAACGTGTTTGAAAGTCCTTGTTGCTATTCCGCGCCTTTTCATTATATCTGATAGACGTCAGTTAAACAATGGGCCGCCGTCTGGCACGGTCACAGGAGTGTGTTTGTGTTTCCGTGCGTTTGTGTTAGTGACACCCTGCAACCAGCTCGTCACGGTGCGGGTCCCTTTTAAAGCTCTCTCGTGCTGGACCTGTGAGGTTGCTTCAGCCTGCCGCAACAGTGAGCACGCAACGAGTTAATCATGCGCCGAAACAGAAGTGACCCGCCACTGCAGACCCCCCCTCTCCTTCTCTGTGTAATGTACGTTCAGCTGGTGGACTGTAACAGGGCTTTTTATTTTTATTTTTTTAAATCAAATCGGTTGAAGTTATGTTTCGTAGCCCGTGCCCCGTAGAGCTCCTGCAAAATAACACATCGCGGAACCAGGGGCTGCAAGCACTGGTCTTGGTTGCTTGAGAGTAAAATTTCCTTCTGTCTAAAACTCACCCCATCTGTCACCATTTTAAGAGTCTCTGTCTCTTCTTCTCCTCATATACAGTATACTGTAACTCGTCAAGCAGTGTTTGCATATACGTTTAAAAAAATACACTTGCATTAAATTGTGAGTGAGAATTACTAACAAATGTAAATAGAATCTTGGTCTTTGTCTCTATTTAAATACATAAGAATAGAAATGCGTTCACTGCGAAGATTCCTTGCCATGCAAGCTATAGCAGACAAATGCCACTCCCAGGAGCCTGTCAAGCAAGAATGCCCCCCACTGTGACAGCATTTTGGTGTGTTCAGGCTGCTGGCAATACTGCAGACTCCCTGGCATTTACCTGTCTTACGAGGCATGGAACCTGTAGCATGTATGTGGCGAGCATACAGTCACAGGTCAGTAGGGGTTTGTTCTGCGGTTTATTCTTCTTACCCACAACCCCCTGCTTTGCTTAAATGGAATGGCACCTAAGAGCAGTTATTTCCAGAACAGTAGTAGTGGAAAAGTGAGGTTTTTTTGTAGGGTGGAGTCACAGTGGCCTGCAGTCAATCCCTGACCAGTCTGAGCCAATCAAAAGGACTTTCCTTTCCTCCAACACAATGCTCGCCTCAAATCATGAGCCGCTGTTCTCCTGTGGTAGTGATGTACTACCCTGTGGACTTCGCAGGGCACCACACCCAGCAGATGCCTGAAGCCCGTCGTTATCAAGAAAAAAGAGCCGGTTATCAGTTTAATAAGCAGCAATGGAGACCGTGTTCTCTGCAGAAAAGAAACCTGAATACTGCCCATCAGACACCCCTGACCTTTACTCCTGGACCGGGGGGGGGGGGGGGGGGGGGGCTGCTTTTTATTCAGTCTGAGAGCCGAGGAGCTGCTGGGACTTGAAATGTAAAACCCGTGCCGTGACTAGGGTGTCAAAGGCGGGGTCCTGTGTCCCGTTTCAGCCACAGGAGCGCGAGCCGAATCTCTGCATCTGGATCACGAGATCCCGGACCCAGACGTCCCGCCCGGCGCGTTCAGCTCACGCTGCGCGCCAGCCCAGGGGTGCGCTAGGTTTCGCGTTCAGGCCCGGAAACAGTTATCTCGCTTATAACTAAAAAAATAAAAACTAAACACAACAGATGATTAGTTGGTGGCTGAGGCCTGGTCTTTCCCAGTTTTCCTGTCTTCCTGTTTTCCCATTTTCCTGTGAATTTGTTTTTGCCAAAGTGCCTCTAAAAAGATACTTACATAAATACAATTTTATTTATTTGAATTTGTTTTGTTTTTTGGTGCGCATAGACATAATTCAGAGTTCTTTAGAGTTCAAAAATCACTGAGATCGCCTTACCATAACTGTTTGTGAGAAGAAAAAAAAAAAAAACAAGCGTGCAGGCAAAGATAAGGACACGCCTTGATTGAATCCAGGCCTTTTTGATGCTGGATATGATCTCCCTTTTGGCTGGGAGAAACCCATCTGGCAACCACAGCTGCAGAGGGAGGGATAAATCACAGAAACCGAGGGTAGACCTCCCTCCTCCCCCTCTCCCGCCCCCTCCCTCCCCCCACCCCATCCACTCACCCTTCCTCACCTTCACAGCTGTGCAGATCCTAAAACCTGACTCTACTGGAGCGCCCCTCACCGGTCCTCCCCCTCCACCTCCACCAGCACGCCGCTCGACACTACTTTCAAAGGCCAACAGACATGGGACACTGACACTAGTGCTGCTCGAATGGCCTTATGTACAGAGGGGAAACTCCCTTCTGGAATGTTCTGGGAAAAACACACACCATGGTCATTAATTCTCTCTCGCTCTCTGTCTCTCGCATATACATTCATACACACATCGACACGCACACACGCATGTACTCGCACACACCTTTTTTTTTGAGGAAAACTTTCGATTTAGTTTTATTTAGTTTTGGTTGCAAAGAAAATCCCTTTCTGTGTACAAATTAGGTATCAAAAACATTTAAAATATAATGCATGTATACACACATAAATGTATGCGCAAATGCCCAGACATAAGCTCCTGCAAACACGCATGCACAATTACACACACACACACACACACAGGCACACACACACACACACATTCACTCACACACACTCCTACACACAATCTGTGAGCTGGCTTTAGTGTGGAAATGGCTGAGTCACGCAGAGGTTCACAATGAAAAAATAGGTTCCTGCCCTGATTGGATAATTTCCTCTCTTACATCGATTGCTGCAGTTCTCCTGGCATCCAGGACATTGGATAAGTGGACGCTAGTCGCCGATATCAGCACTGTTTACTTAATCACACAAGAATGTCTAAACGCTATACACCCTAGCGCTGACTCCACTGTCTTAGTCATAGATAAAAGGCGCAGTAGATCATTGATATTCATTGAATATCTGTGACTGCATGTTTAGCCAAACAACATGTGCCAAGAGAACTGCTAGTGTTACTGATTGTCTAATAAATTAACTTATCAATGAAGTGGTGAGGAACATTAAGAAACAGCAGACCCTGTGGCTCTCCAGGACCAGGATTGGCTATCTCTGGTCTAATGGAATACTACGACATTATGGGTAGTCAGCGACCGTTTGGTTATCCCTTGCACATTTCCGTAGTGTGAAAATAGGTCTTTGCATTCCGAAGAACTTCAGCTCAGTACGCTATGGTGGTAACCAACCCTGTTCCTGGAGGTCTACCATCCTGTAGGTTTTCATTTCAACCCTTATTTGTTAGGGCTGGAGTGAAAAACTACAGGACGGTAGATCTCCAGGAACAGGGCTGGGAACCACTGCCATATCGTCTCATCTCTTCTTCCCAGCATGCACTGCGGCGCGGCCGGCCTCCCAGCATGCTGGAACTTGTCCTGAATGGAACCCTGGTGGAGGTCAGACCCACGGGGATGGCAGATGAACCATTTACCGTGCTCACCCACCTGAATCCTCATTAGGGCGAGTGACTGGTCTGATGGAGCTGTTACACGGTGCTGCAGTCATTGTGTTTCAGTGTTTCATTCAACTGCCAGGGTGATAAAGGGCGTGACTGCTATCAGCTAATCTGGTACAGTGCATAAGATAATTAGTGACCCTCCAGTGCCTCCCAAGCAATGGGTACAAGCTCTTTTGTTTAGTTTTTTTGGCTGGGGGAGGGGGGGGGCGGGGAGTTAAAAGACTTAGACACTTTTGTGTGTGCGTGTGTGTGTGTGCGTGTGTACATGCACACATATGTTGTTATAGGTTTGTTCAGGGGTTGCCAGAGTGTATGGGCTGGAGACTCCCCAGAGTATGAGAGGTATTCAGGGCTGCCAATGTGGGTTGTGTTGTGGGTTGCCAGTATGTGATGTGAGATTGATAGTCTGTTGTGCAATGAGGGCTGTTTGGTGAATGTTTAAGCAACAGAAAAGTTCCCATTCATCAAATGCATGCAACACAGCAAATCACAAGGACTTTTTCCAGTCCTTCCATTGTAATTTCTCCACACACCATCAAGTGCTGCATTCATCAGCCGGTGCTATGTTGAATACCCGTATGAGGTCATCTCCTAAAACTCTATATTATTATTCAGCTCAGGAATGTCAGTTTTAATGTTGTGGAATGTTGTGGAAATTTAAACATCCCTGAACTTACCGGCAGACTGAGTAACATCGTAATGATGTCCGTTCTCCCTGTTACGGCCAGAGAGGTTTAATAACCAGAAACGTTGGCTCAGGTTTCATGCTTTTTTTTTTCAAAGAATGTTTTCGCCCGTTGCCGAAATACAGCCGTATGAATTTTCGGGTTTCCCTCCCATAAAGACATGTGACATTAATTTCCTGCGCCCTGTCTTTCATGTGACCGTCCCACAGGAAGCAGACGTGCTTCTGAGCGTGTTCCGAGCGGGTTTTCGGGGCCAGATGCCTCGGCTGCAGAGCAGGTCACGTTCGGCCGAGCTTGGTTGGCCCCGCTCCCCTTGCTGAGGTAAGTACCCTTCCGCCATATACGTTACAGCCGGCCCGGTAAATGATTCATGGGGCAGGAAGAGTCCACAGAAGGCCATTTAACGCACAATAATAATCTGCGGCTAGGGTTACCGCGAACGGAGCGGGATTCTTTTTCACGCTTCATCTGGGCGACGGGCCCCAGGCCGGACCGTGGCGGCCGCCAGGACGACGTTTGCTCTGGACGCGGGTCGATGAAAGCGCATCGCCGCGGTAACGGGGCAAATCATTTGGCCTGGCGGCGGGCCATGTTTTGCGGCGGCTGCGGTGGTGGTGGTGGTGGTGGCGGTGGTGGCGGTGGTGGCGGCGGGGCCTGGTTGGGAGCCAGCAGAGCACGAGAACAACCGGCCTGACCCCAAAATGGAGAGGGGGGTAGCGGAGAGCAGCCTTGTGGCTGAGTCTGGTGTTGTGGAACTCGCAATTACTGCATAACCGGACCGGGCCGGCAGCTTAAAAGCAGTGTGTGCTGTGTGAAGAAGTTTCACCATGCTGGTCGGTCTCTTTTAATGATTCATGGCTGACAGTGTGTCTAAGCAGTACACAAACAGTGACTCCAAACAGAAATCTGAACCCTCACCATTTTTTTTTCTTTCTCACAGCATGCCAAATAACCCAGGCAGGATGGAATCCTATCTGTTTCTGATGCCATAAAGCCACAGCCATATCGCCATGCAATGTATACCGTTTCATTTTCAGCCTGTAAATTTCACTTTTAGTATGATCAGCTGACAGTAAACATGCTACTGAAGAAAGAATGTGGTTTTGCTGTGCAAAAAAAATAAACACACGGTTTCAAACACATCACTGAGAGGACAAACAATGGCAATGCAGCTGAGGCTGTTTGTAGCCAAACACTGCAGGTTTGATTCCCTGATGTGGCACTGCTACTATGTCATTTATCAAGGTTCTGCAGCTAACTGCACCACCTCATCGAAAATAATGTCAAATCCACAAAAGTAAAACTGCCTGACAGGTCCAGAGGTCCGATTCATGCCTGCAAACGAATCTCCAGTTTAGGAGAGGAAAAAGGATGAGAGCAGGAGAGAGGAGAGAAGAGGAGAGGAGAGACAGGGAGGGAACATAACAGGAAAATATACCATGAGAGAGGGAATTAGAGTGCAGGAGTAGAGAGAGCAGTGCAGAAAAGAGAGAGAGAGAGAGACTGGAGAGAATGCATTGTGATTAGTCTGGCTCCTGAAGATTTGTGCTAGACTGTCATCTCCAAGGTGCACTTCTTTGTGCTGCTATGATGTAAATCCCATTATGTTATTCTACTGTATCAAACCCTCCTGCTGTCATTCTACTGTATCAAACCCATGCTGTTATTCTAATGTATTAACCCCCTGCTGTTATTCTACTGTATCAACCCTTCTGCTGTTATTCTACTGTATCAAACCCCTGCTTTTATTCTACTGTATCAACCTCCTGCTGTTATTCTACTGTATCAAACCCCTCCTGCTGTCATTCTACTGTATCAAACCCCTGCGGTTATTCTAATGTATTAACCCCCTGCTGTTATTCTACTGTATCAAACCCTCCTGTTGTTATTCTACTGTATCAGACCCCTGTTGTTATTGTACTGTATCAAAGCCCTGTTGTTATTGTACTGTATTGGCCAGCATGCTGTGGGAGTGTCTCACAGCCCCTAAAATAATGCAGCATTGCTGCTCGGCTGCACCAGCCGGTTTGTACCAGTTGGTCTGAACGCAGGTCCGGGCGCTCTTGGGACCTGTGACAGGCATGGCCCACGTGTTCGTGTTTGGGTCACCCGCGCCGCGGCGGAGTTCCTGAGTTTCTCCCGCGCGTACGGGACCGGACGCGTGACGCGGGGTCACCGCCGGGTTCCCGATGATCTTTCCCAGCAGCTGGACGTGCCGGGCTCCAGGGGAAACACTGCACGCACTGAGCTCTTAATGAAATGGCCTCGCTGCGTGTCACTGAATGGCCGACGAAGAGAGGACCCTCTGTTCGGCTGACCGGTGTCGGCTTCGCCGCCCGGAATCACCAGGAAATAAACCGACAGGCAAACACATTCAGCCTTATTGCGTTACGCCCGCACCCCGGTTAAAATAACCCGCAAACTATTCCTGTAATGCACCCAGCCACGCTGTAGCCTGCGGGCTCCCTAAGTCATTTATTAAAATTTTTTTTTGCTCTGTTTATTTCTCTCTCTCGTTCCCTCTCCCTCTCTCTCTCTCTGTCCCTCTCTCTCCCCCTCTCTCTCGGAGGGCGATCGATTCAGCACGGTTTCATTTCAGTCACAGACACCAAAGGCTATGATGCTAGCGGGCGCAGAGCGGGGGGGGGTGGGCGATGCACGCGTTCTGTTTCGGGTGCCCGGAGTGCCATTGTCATAAACAGAGTGTGCATCGAGCAGGCGGGGCCCTGTCTGTCAGGGGACTGAGGAGTGGCAGGCGGGGCCTCTCTGTCAGGGGACTGAGGAGTGGCAGGCGGGGGGGGGGGGGGGATGGGGGAGGCGACGCCCCACCCAAGCGAACCAGGCCAGCAACACACTTAACATGGGCAGGTTTAAACGCCAGAGTAACAGCGGGGCTGACTTCACTCTCTATAAATATGCTCCGAAATGTGTGAAAACCAACCCCCCCCCAACCCCTCCCCCCGCCCGTCCTTAAATTCCTCCGTGCGGATTGAGTTCTGCCTGCCCGCTGGAAGGCTGCGCTCACCGCTGTCCAAGCGGGTCTCAGTAAGAGGGCCCAGCTGAAACATTATACCAGCCTATATATATGTACGTAAGCCTGCACCCCTCACATACCCTCAGTCCACGGTCGCCACGTCCAAACACATTCTCCCAGTTCAGCTGAGCGGTGTGTGGACGGTGCATGAGATGTGCGATGTGTTTTTGTAGTGGGTGGGTGGGTGGGTGGATAGGGGGTGGGGGTGGGGGGTGGGGGGTTGAGATGAAAAAAAGATGCTCTGTTCTTGGGGATAAACAGCACTGTAATGCTACACCCACCGAGAGAATCGCTCACAATCAACGCCAGCGCTGAGATCCGCTCGCAAAAACCCAAAATTTGAGGACGAAAACGTGTCACAGTCAGGCATGAGCTAGGCCAGTTTTTTTTTTAGTTACGTGTCGGAGTCTCTGCTCTTTTGTTTAATTTTTTTTTACTGTCCTAAGCAAACATAACAATTGCAAATTTAATCAGCAGTTTTTTTTGCAGGTGCATGATTTTCTTATTCACAGATATTCTAAAACAAAACAAAAAAAGACAAAAGCATCAACAACAAAGCATGCATGCGCAAATAACTTCCATTTATATAATATTTATTTTAAAAGGAAAAGAAAAATAGTGGCATATGGTAATGATCTAAATGAGTATGCGTGCCTGTGTGTTTATTTGCATAGTCTAGCTGTATTTGAACGTCTGTACAGCGTGTTGCCGCCCGCGTGGATGGATGAGATTTTAAAACGCAGTGGCGTGTGAGTGCTGGCCTGTCGGAGGCGGACTGTTCCGGAAGAGGGGCAGGTGAGCGAAGCAGGCGGCAGCCGCGCGCTCCTCAGTGTCACGGGGGCCGGATTGTGAATCAGTGCCCCCCGCGGTGTGCGGTTCGGGAGCTCGCGCTTGGCTGCGTGCGCTTGGCTGGGCCGTCGCGTGATTGGGCCGTCGCGTGATTGGGCCGTCGCGTGATTGGGCCGTCGCGTGATTGGGTCCAGCGGCGCGTTTCCCGCCGCACAATGGCGGGTGACGGAGACGGCGGACACCTGAGCGCGCTGCTGACGGCGCCGGGAGTCGGGTTGCAGCGAGACGGAGGTGTGACTGAGGACCGACAGAGTGAAGCCCCCTACACACACACACACACACACACACACACACACATACAAACACACACACACACGCACACGCACACGCACACACACGCACACGCACACACACACACACACACACACATACAAACACACACACGCACACACACGCACGCACGCACGCACACACACACGCACACACACACACACACGCACACACACACGCACACACACACACACACACACGCACACACACGCACACGCACACACACACACACACACACACGCACACACACACACACACACGCACACACACACACACACGCACACACACACACACACACACGCACACACACACGCACACACGCACACACACGCACACACGGCAATGCAGCCATTAACCTGACGTATACGCACACACACACACACGCACACACACACGCACACACACACACACACACGCACACACACACGCACACACGCACACACACACGCACGGCAATGCAGCCATTAACCTGACGTATACGCACACACAACCATATAGACATCTAACGCAGACATGTAAAACATGTCCACACGCTCTCATATCCACACACAATCATACAGACATCATGCACACACACACACACACACACACTCACACACAGTATATACACACGCTGGTTACATGTGCTCATCAGAAAAACACAGATGGGGAAGGAAGTTGGATTTGAGTATGGGTGGGGTCCAGTGAAAACAGACTCAGTAGGATTTCTCTGCATTAATAAAGGTCCATAAATTTGGTCTGTTATTTTCCTTCACTTTTACAGCACAAATGAATTGTCCCAACTTCCTGTTTCGCCGGAACAAACACCTATCGGGGCTTCCAAAGCCTGGTCAGTGCTGCAGCGAGACCACCGATTGGATCATTCCCCCCCACGGTCCGTTCTGCTACCGGCGGCGTCTGTAAGCCAATCCTCCACCGTTAATATTGCATGGCCCACTTCCTGCCTCCCAGCTGCACGGAGCCAGGCTGCAGGGGAAGTGAGCGGACCGTGAAATCCGAGGTCCTGATTGGAGCTCCCCTGCAGAGACGGCTGACATGCCCGGTGGGGGGGGATAGGGGACCGTCCAGCCCCGTTGGTTAGGGGCGGGGGCAGACGGGGGACCCTCCTGCAGTTCGGAGAGCGGGTGGGGGGGGCTCCTGCCCAGCGTTTTGCGGCACGGTTCGTTGGCGCGACCCGTTTACCCAGCAGACCCGGGCACAGAGCTTTCTTCGTGTGCATTCGCCTGCTCCAGCTGCTGGACGTCTGCTGTGCAAGTTCAGCCTGGAGGCTTCAGTCTTTCACTACTGCAAGTCTGCAGTGCACAGGAGTGGTTTTCATTAAATTTTTCTCTCCACTATATCCTCCTGAGAACCAGCAGAAAAAAAAAAGTTTAAGCATTTAAATCTTTTTGATGTAATGCAAGTGTCTTGGATGACACAAACGTGTAAAAATACTTTTGAAAATATTATTTATGTTATTTTTATTGAACGTTCCTTGAAGTGTAAATCTCAGCATTGTAGAACACACTCACCTGCAGGGGAAAAAAATGAACTTAGGAGGATATGCACACGTGAATTTGTTAGGTGTGTAAAGACTTTCATTGACTGCTTCTTTAGAAAGGACAATGCTAGGAAGCACATTTAGGATTCAAACCAATCTTTAGTTCGGTTGCTAAACCACGGTTCGGTCCAAACCATGGCCCTGGTTTCCTAGGAATTGGATTGGACCACAACTATTTTAGCTTGAATCTGGGGCCAAACAGGGAGAGGCAAGAGCCCCGAAATTCCTTGGTTAGCGCTATGTGCGCCGTAAGCCTGTCATGTGACCTGCTGATCGGGTTTGAGTCTGGTTTGATGGTGTTCGCAGATATCCAGAAGAGTAACCGATTCATGATTGATTTATTCCTAGGAGACAGCTGCAGGAGATTTCCATATCCATCAAGAACAGGTTGAGCTGATGCATTTTATGTGGGGTTCGTACTCGGAGAGCAGAGGACAAATGTTTTCCAGACTTTTTTACAACAGCTGCGTTTTTTTTTCATGTATATCTTACGCACGGCAAAGTATGAAAGGAGCGAAGCCTTTGACTGCTCACTGTATATAAAGTCATCTGTGAACTGTTCACTCACCAGTGTTGACTGTCTTCCTGGTTCCTTCGTCCATTACATTACATTACATTACATTACAGGCATTTAGCAGACGCTCTTATCCAGAGCGACTTACACAACCTTTTACATTGTATCCATTTATACAGCTGGATATATACTGAAGCAATGCAGGTTAAGTACCTTGCTCAAGGGTACAACGGCAATGTCCTTACCCGGGAATCGAACCTGCGACCTTTCGGTTACAAGCCCAGTTCCTTACCCGCTGTGCTACACTCCTCCTCCAGTATCCAGTGTCAAAATTTTTTAGAAGTGCCCTTCTCCAGCATGCATTGTAGACAGATACACAAAACACAGGGACAAAAGTGTGTGTGATTTGCACACATTTCATTCAATGTCTGCCTGTGGCCAGCATTCATTTCATTTATTGTATTTATTGGCTTATTTGCCAGATACAGTGTATTATTAATGAACAATACTGTAAAAATACCGGAGTTAGACAAAAGGGTAGTTTTCATTTGTAGTCCCTGACCATCTAAAAATCAGGCAGCTTAAAATAGGTATAAAAAAAGACAAAAAAAAAAAACAATCATGTAAGAACATTCATTTCTGTGTGTGGCCAGGCACACACTGTCACCAGATCGCCATAGTTACTGTAACAGAGTGTCACAGTTGCTAGCCGACCCGACATAAGCAGGAGCTTGTGCTTCACCGGTTAGCATTTTGTTCCGTTAGCCTCTTGACAGTTGGATGCTGGGAGCCTTCACAATGACAGGGAGACCAAATTTAACTAAGTGGATTTGGGCATTTCGTGACCTCAAGCTTTGGCTCAGAGGTCCGGCTGAAGATTTTTTTTCCAGAGAACTCTTTCTGAATGGAGAGGGAATTGTGGGTAACCCATCGGTGTGAGGTTAGGATCGGACGTCCACGTGCCTCTTTTTTCCAACCGCAGTGTTTTCAGTTTTCAGGCCCGGGCAGGCGGAGTTCGTCTTTAAGAGCGCCCTGCCAAAGACTGTGCTGTTTCGCCAGTGCAGCAGTTTGTGTGGAAAGAAAAATGTACAAGGGGGGGGGGGGGGGGGGGGGGCAACAGCACACGTGTTCTTCTTGGGCTGAATGGCCTGTTCTCATCATTATGTTATGTTATGTTATGTTATGTTATGTTATGTTATGTTATGTTATGTTATGTTATGTTATGGTATGTTACGTTACATTTATTTGTCTGTGTGTTTGTGTGCTGCTTTGCTTTTGCTGACATCCTGACCCTGGTGAACTTTAAGAAGTGCAGAACGCAGACACCAGAGCAGTGAGCAGGATGGAGAACATGCGGGTGCATAATGACGGGACCCCGCTGTGCGGCCTGTGTGCACGTGTCATTTGACTGTGTTCTCCAGTCACACCACGGGAGCCACACTCAAGTGCCGGACATCTGCGTTGTTCATTTCTGAGGTTTCATTTCGACCGCCACACGATTCGAGCCTCGGAAACAAGGTGTGGGGACTCTTTGCCCTGTTAAAAATCCAAAAATCCAGCAAACACTGCAGCCCATCCAGCACTGAAGACTCACGGCCCCCCCTACCAGCTCTAGTCTATCCTGCATTACATCAGCCCTGGACTCAGAACAGCCCAACGGCCTCTGCCTCCGTTACCCGGCCCAGCAAGCTGTTTCACAACAGGCTGCACAAAAAAAACCTCACCCCTGGACTGATTTTTTTCTTTAGTGTGTGCGGCGTTTCTCTCCATCGAAACGGGGCTCTGTCTTTCCCAGACCTCCTTAAAGGGGCGGCGGTCGGCGTGTAACCGTTAGCAAACCGAGCCTCACATCTCAGGGGTTGTAGCTTGGACTCCCAGGTGGGGCACTGCTGTTATACGCTTGAGTAAGAGAACCTGGATACGCTTCAGTGAAACATCCAGCTGCCTAAACGGACTGCATGCATTAAAAAAGAGAAAGTAAGCTGTGTAAGTTGCTCTGGATAGAATTTTCTGCGAAAGCCTAAGATTAAAAAAAAAAATAAAAAAAAAAAAAAACGTCTGTCCCCCAGATGTGGAGGCAGGAGTACTGTGGGCCTCCAGCATGAACCCGTCTAAAAGCAGACAGGGAGTGCTGCGAGCAGTTCTTCATCCTTTAGTAGATTGGGGTGCTGGTCCAGGGGTAAGGTTTGGGGGGGGGGGGGGGGCTGGTCCCAAACTCCCCAAAAGTGAAGGATCTACTACTCATTATTTTAAATATTATTCTTTTTTGTGCGGAGCTGGGAGGACCATCCTACACTCAGATATCCATTTAACCCACAGAGCGCAAGGGCTTACAGCTTCTGTTGTTCGACCCTCAGTCCCCATTATGGCCATTCGTAACAGGTTTGTGTTCTTAAGACCTTTCTCAAGTCAGGGGTTTTGCTTTTAGAACCGTTCATAGCTTTATTGCTTTGTCGTTTCAACCTTTCATAACCTTTTAGGGTTTAGTTCTTAAAACCCCTCCATAACCTTTAGGGTTTTTTTTGGCTTAACGCTCCTAATTAACTCTAGTGTTTTGTTATTGACACCCACACCCGCACCTTAAGGCCTCTGTTTGGCTTTGCTCTACAGATGGGAGACCGGTGGGGGTCGGGCCCAGATGCTGACGCACTCTTCAGCCAAGGCGTGTGGAAGCAATTACAGTCTCCAAACTTCCTGCTCTGTGGGATGACTCGGCCAAAGTAATCCCCACTGGCACTTTCAGCTGATAGAGCCAGGCTGCCTGGGGGTGGTGTGTGTGTGTGTGTCTGTGTGTGTATGTGTGAGAGTGTGTGTGTGTGTGTGTGTGTGCGCGTGCGTGCGTGCGTGTGTGCATGTATATGTGTGTGTGTTTGTGTGTGTGAGTGTGTGTGTGTGTGTGCATGTATATGTGTGTGTGTTTGTGCGTGTGTGTGTTTGTGTATGTATGTGTGTGTGTTGTTACATATTGCTGTGAAAATATTTTCGAAAGCATTATTGTATTTTATTGAATGTCACCTGTAGTGTAGGTTTCAGAGTAGTAGAATATATGGTTCTTGAGCTTAAGACCAGAGACTCATGAATTGACTCTCTAGGTCTCTGGAAAATGAACAGCCAGGTCATTTGTGAGGATAATCGTCACAGTGTCTTCACAATGTATTTTACTTTATTTCCAAATATTTTCAGTAGGTTCCACCTGTCTCCTCACCCCTCCTGACCCCTGACCCCCGACCCCATGTGACCTTCACCTTCCCCTCCACGGCGGGGATCCCACCCCCAGGCCTGGGTCATGGGTAATGTGTTTCACAGGCCCGTTTTGGTGAGAGGCACACAGAGTGGAGATTCAGGCCAGCGGATGGAGGGGGGGGGGGGGGGGTTCGATACACTGCGAGAGGGTGGATCCCCTGCCGCTCTAGCGGAGTCGGGGGGTGGGGGGGGGGGGGGGGTGAAGGCTCCAGGGCCCGTCGGGGCCCGTGAATGTCGGCTTTGTCTGAGGACCCGGCGGCCGCATTCCTCCGGAGCCACCCCGCTCTGAGGACAGCGGAGGGCTGACCGCCGGCCGTGACACAGCCTGGCCGACAGCGTCCCCGTCCCGCCCCCTCAGGGTCAGCCCTGACGCTGTCCAGAGCATCCCTGGCCCGGGCCCCCCTCCGTCCCCAAACCACTTCCCCTCACGTGCCCCCCGGGGAACGAGGAGAATGCCGGAGACCCTTCCAAACGCTGCCGCTGCCCGCTGACCCCCCCCCCCCCGCCGCCGGTGGCGTTCCGCACCGCCGCTGAAGCCTCCCGCCAGGACGCGCGATCGCGACGCGGGGCCCACGCGCACATCAGAGCCCCACCTACAGCGCAGGAGCCGCGGTCAGCGGAAAATGAATCACCGTGGATACGGCTCCGCGGCCCGGCCGTCTCGCAGATGCCTTTCACACCAGTGAGTGAGTGAGTTTCAGCAAGGGGTGGTTATAGCGTGGCTGGAAAAAGTTCCACCGATCAGCTAAATAAACAATTGAAAAAATAAATAAATAAATAAAATAGCGCTACTGTCGAGTCACACACCAAAAAGATGCGCACAAAAAACAAACTGGGTGAAAGGTTTCTCTTTTGACCCAGAAACATCAGACATTCACAAATTCCAACAAAGTTATCAGTTGGGAGAGACGTTCAGTTTTGTTTTTTCTGTTAAACTTGTCCTTTTTTATCTCCTCTCCTCATGGTCAGAGAAACGGAAAGGAAGCTTGTACTCTTCTTTCCTTTTGCTCCTGCTAATGACCCCCTTCTCTTCCTGTCTGTGTGGGGATCCTCCTCCCAGTTAGGCTATCACCCATCCGCTAGGCCTGCTAGCGCTGTGTCTTACTCCACAACAACACTTACTCTACTCTAATACACTGTGACTGCTTTTACTTTACTCCAACTCACTGTGTCTGCTCTTACTCTACTCTAATACACTGTGACTGCCTTTACTCTACTCTAACACACTGTGTCTGCTCTTACTCTACTCCAACTTCACTGTGTCTGCTCTTACTCTACTCTAATACACTGTGACTGCCTTTACTCTACTCTAACACACTGTGTCTGCTTTTACTCTACTCCAACTCACTGTGTCTGCTCTTACTCTACTCCAACTCACTGTGTCTGCTCTTACTCTACTCCAACACACTGTGTCTGCTCTTACTCTACTCTAATACACTGTGACTGCTTTTACTCTACTCTAACACACTGTGTCTGCTTTTACTCTACTCCAACTCACTGTGTCTGCTCTTACTCTACTCCAACACACTATGTCTGCTCTTACTCTACTCCAACACACTGTCTACTCTTACTCTACTCTATCCACTAAGCCTGCTAGCGCTGTGTCTTACTCCACAACAACACTTACTCTACTCTAACACACTGTGTCTGCTCTTACTCTACTCCAACTTCACTGTGACTGCTGTTACTCTACTTCAACTCACTGTGTCTGCTCTTACTCTACTCCAACTCACTGTCTGCTCTTACTCTACTCTATCACACTGTGTCTGCTCTTACTCTACTCTAACACACTGTGTCTGCTCTTACTCTACTCCAACACACTGTCTACTCTTACTCTACTCTAACACACTGTGTCTGCTCTAACTCTACTCCAACTCACTGTGTTTGCTCTTACTCTACTCCAACTCACTGTCTACTCTTACTCTACTCCAACACATAGTGATGGCTCTAACTCAACCCCGCCTCATTTATTTACTGTGTTTCCAACACATCATACTGCTGGGTGATGATAACAACACCTTCAGTGATTTATCTAGATCACTTTGAGCTGCAAACTCCTGTCGCCCTCCACCTGTGAGCTGCAATGACTCTCCCTCTGCCTTGTTCCATGAAACAGAGCACTATGGTGGGGTTTTAGGAACTGGAGCTGAAGCCTAGCTCCCGTGTAGCCCCACCCACTGGCCCCTGGATGTCCCTTATTTGGCACTCCAAGTGACCAGGTGAACCGTTGTGATAATGCGGGACAGCTCATTCAGTCCCATAACCATTGCTCACTACGTCCTTTCCCCTGACCTCGACCCTTAACCCGGAACTGAAGATGTCAAGCTGTCAAGCCGCGGTCACTGCTTTCTCATTGTTGAGGAGCGTGAGCAAAGAGGAAGTCCTGTCATCGCGGTGTCACTGAGGTGTGAACATAAGAGCTGGCACTAGGGGAAGGAGAAGGGGTTACTGGAAAGACCTTCAGAGTAAAAGATCCCCTGTCCCCACCCAAAAAACATTTAGGCCGGGGTCATATCTGGAGGTGTGGCAGCTTGCACCCTCAGCTGAACCTCAGAGCTGCTTGGCGACAGCGCTTCCGAAAGGCCGTCAAATCCACCAGCGTTGTCCTGTACCCATCCCCCCCCACCCCTCCCAACTCCTCCCCATGTCTTGCCACCCCAAACCCCATCTCTCCCCACCCCAGCCCACATCTGTCTTCATCCCCCCCACACCTGCAACCTGCAGTTATGTGAGAGAGGACAGCGCCCTCTCTGGCCAGCGGGGAGAGCTGCTGGTGATTGTTTGTCTGAAGCCTTGTTGAGCGCAGCCGGCTGTGGTAATGAGGACATGTTTTAATCCCTCACTGGATCAGATCCAGCTGTGGAAGAGAGTGGAAGGTATGAGTCACTGGGCCTTGGCACTGTACACACAGATGCACACACACATACACACACACACAGGCATATACACACACACACACACACACAGACAGACACACACGCACACACACACACGCATTGGGGGGCGGGCATTTTGTTACAGAAGGCGAAGTAGGGAATTCATGCCTTTTTTGTAAAGTTGTGTGTGCTTTGTTATTGGTTTGTGTGGTTTTGTTAGTGGGGTGAGCTTGGTTTTCAGTTACAGCTGTGTTCCTCCCTATGAGACTTCAAGCCCTGTCCGTACCCTGCGTCCTCCATTCAGGCTAACATAGGCGTATGCGTACGTGTGTGTATACATTTAATACCCTTTGTTTGCAATATCTAACTTGCACACAAATAAATTATTGGATTTGAAATCAAAACTAAGTAAAACTAAACTAAAATATTTCTTCAACTGAAGAGCATGTGCATGTATGTGTGTATGAATGGATCATGTTTGCTCATGTTTCCAGTGCTATATGTAAAAGGAGATACATTGACACTAACCACGCGGAGGGGAGAGCACCAGCCTGGAAGCCTGTGTGAAAGTATCAGTGGTAGGTGTTTGGGGAATGGGTACGTAGATCCGGGTGATTCCACCTGTATAGGGGATCATGGTCATGGTTTGGGATAGCGGTGGGGGGTGGTAGACGCCAGAGGAGGGGGCCGAAGAGGCCCGCTGTTCTGCCATAGGCTGATTTCAGACTTAAGCGTTGCTCTCAGAAATTGCCCTTTTCCCCTCACATTACTTCAGCCATTAGTCACACGGAGGAAAGAAGACGGAGAGTTTTTTCCCTTTATTTTCCAGTGGCTGGGAAGGGCGGGGGCGGGTGTAGAGGTTGGCGGGGGGGGGGGGGAGGTTAGGGTGTGAGTAGCGGCATTTCTGACTGGACCTTGGGGGTGTGCCAAAACAGGACTTGACAAATAAGACTTAATGAAGACACATCCACCTCCCCCACCCTTTCTCCTTCTGTGCTCTCTCACTCTCTGTCTCTCCCCCCTCCTGTTCTCTCTCTCCCTCTCCCCCCTCTCTCTCTCTCTCTCTCTCTCTCTCCCTTTCTCTGTCCCACTATTTGGTCCCGATTTGATCCTCAAAACGGCGGGTCTCTTGGGACCCCAAGGCGGGTCCCCACAGCTGTCCCCCCCCCCCCCCGAACAGATGGCCCCGGTCTGTGGCAATTATCCACTATCACCAGAAAGAGAGAAAGAGAGTCAGGCTGTTAAAGGCAGCTCGCTGGGTAACTTCCCCAGGGGTGGCCGACGCCCAGATCTGCAACATGTGACTATATCCTGAGCTGTGATTGGTCCCTCAGTAAGATGTGGAGTGAGGCTGGTGTCGGGATGTGGGGGACATGGCTTGCCTGGTCGCATTTGAAGCAGTGCCCACACAGGAGTTCTCGACACTTTTTTTGGGAACACCTCCCTGTTTTTGGCACGGTTCACTGTGTCTTATCCACACCATGCCATTGTGCCACACAGTCATCACACCACCCAGCTCTCCACCAATGGGTTTGTGAATCCAAAAAAACTGTGTGAACTGCACTGCCATCCCTTGTGTACTTATTGGTGCTAAAAAATTTTTTTGCCATCTTTTCTACAAATACAAAATATTTAATGACCTATTAGGAACCCCCTTCCTCACACACACACACACACATCTAGCTGCTAGTGTTAAAGCATCTCTGTGATAGGTGTGTGTGTATACTCTACAAATATACTATTATTTTGTTTCTAATTGCAAAATATCTACCAGTACATGTAAACATAAAGTACAGTCAAAATGGCAGAGGCTATTTTATCCATTGCATAGGAAATACACACATGCAAATACATAATGAGATACAACCTACCCAATGGTCGTATTGTGATGGATACACTACCAGTCTCCCCAGTGTGTGCTCTGTTGTATTCAGACTCGTGTGTCCCCAGGTGCTGTGGAATGGCTTGCCTGCTTGTGTTCAGCTGCAGCCTGACTCCAGCACTGAATTATAAGCTTGTGTTCTGCTTGTTCTCATCCATCTACACATTGGCCTGGACCAAAGCCCAGACCAGTCGCTCATGATTACACCGATTGTCATCTCCTCTCAAACTAATCTTGCACGGCCACCTTGGAGGACTGGTTCTCTATATTTACAGTCCCACACACACACACACACATACACACACACACACACACACACACACACACACATACATATCCAGACATACACACACGCACATACACACACACACACACATGCACACACACACACACACACACACTTACACACACACACACACAAACACACACACACACACACACACACTTACACACACACACACACACATGCACACACACACACACACACACACACGTACACACACACACACACACACACACACACGTACACACACACACACACACACACACACACACACACACACACAGCTGCAGTAATCAGCGCGCTGTGTGTTGATAAAGGTCACAGGTCGTCACTCTCCAGAGCATCAGATGAGGATCGTGTGTCATGACCATGTTTTTATGTTTAGCATCCAGACACGCCCTGGTATGATTACCCTCAGCCGTTCAGCAGTATCAATGGCCTCATGTGAAAGTCCTTATATATTTAATGCTTCACCCTCAGCTCATTCTGAAGGTTAGAGCCCATTTTTCTCAGGACTTGGGTCTGGAGGCTTTGCCAGCGATCCAGTCTGACATTTTGATGTAGAGTTTGAAGACAGCACGGACGCGTTGTATCAGAATGATGAATTATACCGTATAAGCAGTGACTGGGTAATTCCAAGATGGAGATCAAGGCAGCCATTTTTTCTCTCTCGCTTGTATCCTTGATGTGTTTTTCTGTACTGCTCAGAAATGGCAGCCTATTTCTGTAAGGGATTAGGGTTGGCACAAACTTGTGCCTTGTGTACAGAACTTTCCCAGGAAATGAATGACATGAAATAGCATTTCATAGTTTCATCGCCATGCGTATCTGAACACAGGGCTCTAATTGTCAGAAAATAGTAGTGTTCTGTGTGTAAAACATTTCATTTCTGGACTGTTCTTTTATGCATTCCTAAAACTTTATTCACAGTCCTCTGAACCATTAAACGATTGAGTTATGTGAAAAAAATCTTAAATAGGATAAAAAAAAAAAAAAAGTATGTCCTTCTTGTGAAAAAAAAAAGTGGAGGACAATGAGCAGGCTGCCCTCTCTGGAAATGCCAAGGGGAGTGTGTTCGGAGGGCCCGTTCTGCACGGGCTGCCAAAATCGCTCTCCTTCGCCCCAGTCTGTCCTTTTCGGAGAAGAAAAGAACGATTCTCCTGCAACAGGAGCGGGCTCGCGGAGAGCGAGGAAGAACAAAAATGAGATTGATGGGGTGGGATGGTTAGAATGGCCCCCCCCCCGTCGCCCCCCTTCCCTCTCTGAATACAGACGAGGAGTGGGCTAGCCCGCCGCCCGAGCTAGCCGTATTTGGAAGATAAGCGTTCGATGGCCGCCCGTTTTTATTCCTCGCTCTCTCTCCACGGCCGCGGCGGTCTGGCCGGGCAGAGGGATCTGTGGGCCGCTGGTATGCCACCCATCTCCCAGAGATGCCAGGGCAGGAGGCGGAGGTATGTGGCAAAGATGGGAACATGGCGCCTGGCAGTTTGATTTATACCCGCGACACTCACACACATACACACACACACACATACATACACAGACACTCACACATATGCGTACGCACACACTCACACACACAGACACACACACACATACATACACAGACACTCACACACATACACACACACACATATGCATACGCACACACTCACACACATACACACACTCATATGCGTACGCACACACTCACACACACACACACACACACACACACACACATACATACACAGACACTCACACACACGCACACACACATACACGCACACGCATACACACACACACAGACACAGGCTGTTGTCCGTTTTCATTTTGCTGACAGGTTGAAGCCAATCTAAGTTTTAATCTAACATACACAATGATGCCGCTCCTCTTTAAAAGACCCAGTGACTCCAAAGTCTCATGGCCTTCCAAACACTAAGAAACGAGGAATACCCAAATCCAGCCCCCAGAACTTAGCATTTACATTGATGTTGATGGCTTAATAATAGTGATACACACAAAGTGAGAATGAGAGCTTCTTAATGTAGTGGAGGTAGTGATTCCTCATTGACAGTAACAGTCATCAGTAACTCATGGTTACTGTGTATCCATAGTAACAGCGTGATTCTTCATTGTGACTGTGTGTCCATGGTTACAGTGAGATTCTGCAACAGATCACTCGATCGTTGTTACTGTGTGTCCATGGTAACAGTGAAACTCCATGGTGACTCAGGTTTGGTATGTTGTAGAATAACAGCAGGACTGTAGTATCTCATGACTGCTGTGTGTCCATGGTAGCAGTGAGATTCTGTAGTGACTCAGGGTTAGTATGTGTTTTGGAATTACAACAGTCTTTATTAACTCATAGTTATTGTGTTCCCATAGTAACCGTGAGACTTTTTAAGGACTCACAGTTACTGTGGGTCTTGGTGTAACAGTGAGACTGCAGAAATTCATGGTTACCATGTGTGCAGTGTGTCAGTCAGAGTCAGGTTCTGCAGACACCCATGGTTACACTCTGTGTGTAGAGTCAGTCAGACTCTGCAGAGACCCATGGTTACACTCTGGGTGTAGAGTCAGTCAGACTCTGCAGAGACCCATGGTTACACTCTGGGTGTAGAGTCAGGCAGACTCTGCAGACATCCATGGTTACACTCTGGGTGTAGAGTCAGTCAGACTCTGTGGACATCCATGGTTACACTCTGGGTGTAGAGTCAGGCAGACTCTGCAGACATCCATGGTTACACTCTGGGTGTAGAGTCAGGCAGACTCTGCAGAGACCCATGGTTACACTCTGGGTGTAGAGTCAATCAGACTCTGCAGAGGCCCATGGTTACACTCTGGGTGTAGAGTCAGGCAGACTCTGCAGACATCCATGGTTACACTCTGGGTGTAGTGTCAATCGAACTCTACAGATTCCCATGGTTACACTCTGGGTGTAGAGTCAGGCAGACTCTGCAGACACCCATGGTTACACTCTGGGTGTAGAGTCAGTCAGACTCTGCAGAGGCCCATGGTTACACTCTGGGTGTAGAGTCAGTCAGACTCTGCAGAGGCCCATGGTTACACTCTGGGTGTAGAGTCAGTGTTGGGTGTTGCTCGGAGGTTCCGTGTGAAAGTGTTACGGCTGCACATATCTCGGTTTGGAGCGGGAGGTCTCGGGGGATATTCTGTGATGTCAGCCACATGCTTTATTTGGGCGTAGGATGGGGTGCGCATGAGGCATTTGCTGTTTGCATGCGGGGCCCCTGCTCCACTAATCCACCGCACCCTAATACTCCTCCCACAGCCCTCCAGACCCTCACAGAGAGGCCAGAGGGAGCACTCCTCAGCCCCGATCCAGCCAATAACAGCTTGCGCATTCAAGGCGAACTCCCCATGCGCAAGAGCATTGGAAGGATGACTGAGTGCCGAAATGTGACACAGATGTTATGATGTCATGGCAGATTATGCAGTTTTCATCAGGATTTGGGAGATTCGACGCGGTGCTCGTGTGAGACTTTGTGCGGAAGATGCTTCATATTAAACAACAGGAGCGCGACCAGATCAAGGCGTCTCAACCGGAGAGACTGTTTTAACAGCATCACCTGGATGTGTGTGTCTGTGTGTGTTTGTGTGCGAAGACAAGTTTTACTCAAGCATGCCAGATGGGTTTCTGTATATGTGTTGTATGTGTTTGTGGACAATGATGTGAGTGTGTTTAGTGAAGTGTGTGTGTGTATTTGGGTGTGTGCATGCGGGTGTGTGTGTGTATGTGTGTACACTGAAGTGTGTGTGTGTGTGTATGTGTGTGTGCGTACATTCTTGCGTGCATGTGTGTATGCTGCAGTGTGTGTGTGTGTATACTGAAGTGTGTGTGTGAGTGTGTGTGTACTGTTGTGTGTGTGTGAGTGTGTGTGTGTACTGAAATGTGTGTGTGAGTGTGTGTGTACTGCAGTGTGTGTGTACACTAAAGCGGTTGCGTGTGTGTGTGTGTGTGTGTGTATAGTAGAGTGTGCTGCCCGTGTGAGCAGTATCAGATAAGCAGAGGTGACAGGATGGAATGATGCAGAGGGGACTGAGCGCAGCAGCTGGGAATGTGGGTGGCGGGGAAAGGAGGGGGGGAGGGTGCAGCGGGGTGGGGCGGGGCACGGTCCCCATCACAGAGCACAGAGGTGGCAGCTCAGGTGAATGTGATTCAGGATCCTGCACTGGACCATGTGCACCTCAGCCAGGAGATTCCACCCCAACACTCCCCCCACCTCCCCCCTGGCACACGTCACATGACCTTAGCATTCCCAGTGTTTTTTGGGATAGTGGTGCTTGACATACCGCTTCACATACCATGTTTCATACACCCCTTCCCCAGCTCTGACTCCCCCCCACTGGCCTGGGGGTGTCCAAGCAAGAGAACAGGGGTGCAGGGGGTAACCCACTCACTCACAGATACAGGCATGATTAGAGCTTCCATGGGTTCCACATTCTTTGAAGAACCACCAAAAGCGAAGTACCACCGTGCCTCAGCTGCTTGAAAATACTGAAGAAATGTTAGACTTCTGTCTGCTGGCTTGAAAAGTTAAAACGAGAGACACTGCCACAACTACTCTTACTGCCTCAGACTTTCAGTTATCCCTCTCTATTCTGCACTATGGTCCTGAAGTCTGTGTGCACAGTAATTATAATGCCCCACCCCCATCTCTCTCTGTGTTTCTCTCTCACTCTCTCTCTCACTCTCTCTCTCCTTCCAGTTTGCACAGATATAGCTAAGGAAGACCACCTTTGATTTACAGTATAACAATAACAGACCCATTAGTTTAGGAAAGGGGGAGGGGTGGGGGGAAGAGTATTTTGCTTGTTTTGGAAAAAGATACCCTCCTCCATGAGAGTTTAAGTGCGGTTTGTAACACTGTAAATGGGGACTGGTTTCTGCTGCCTTGATTCTGGAGTGGGGGAGAAACACAACACCGTCTGGGACTTATCTGGTTCATGAGAGCTGTGGTCCCACTGGGTACTCAATGGGGCTGGGGCTGGTGGCTGGGGGCTGGGTGGGTGGGGGTGGAGTTGGGGTTGGGGTCCTGTCTGTGTTTGGGTCAATAAAGCGGGATCATTGAGAGCTGCGAGTGAGAGCGGGGCCCTCTGAATATCAGAATTGTGAGCTCATGGTACGGGTGGTGCAGGGTCTCTCTCTCTCTCTCTCACTCTCCACCTCTCTCTCTCTCACTCTCCACCTCTCTCTCTCTCTCTCTTTCTCTCTCTCTCTCTCTCTCTACCTCTCTCTCTCTCACTCTCCACCTCTCTCTCAACTCCTCTCTCTCTCACTCTCTACCTCTCTCTCTCTCTGTCTCTCTCTTTCTCTCTCTCTCTCTCTCTCCCCACCTCTCTCACTCTCTCTCTCTCTCTGCCTCTCTCTGCCTCTGTCTGTCTCTCTCTCTCACTCTCCACCTCTCTCTCAACTCCTCTCTCTCTCACTCTCTACCTCTCTCTCTCTCTCTCTCTCTCTCTCTCTCCCCACCTCTCTCTCAACTCCTCTCTCTCTCACTCTCTTTCTCGCTCTCTCACTCTCCACCTCTCTCTCACCCCCTCTCTCTCAAATTACCCATGGAGAGAGCAGATGTGTGCGTATGTCAAGAGCAGGCCAGTCAGCGCACGGGTCACATCGTCCTGTCAGTCATGCCCGCAGCTTGAGCGGGAGACCCTCACGAGCACGCCCCTCCACACACGGACCCGAGAACACCTGCTGGCCAGACTCTGCCATGACGACCAGTTATGCAGGGTCCATATTTTTCGGAGATGAGGCCAATGTTTGGTATCCTTAACTCTGAAGACGTACTTTGTTGTGTAAATGGTGCCAGTGTAGTATGATGGTTAGAGAACTGAGCTTGTACCTCAGAGGTTGCAGGTTTAATGCCTGGAGGAGGTACAGCTATTCTACTCTATTCCGAGGAAGATGCTTGCTTGCATTGTTTCAGTTAACATTGAGCTGCATAAATGACTTGTACAGTACATGAAGTATAAACAGTGTCCATCTCTCCAGAAAAGAGCGTACTTAGTGTAAAAATGACAATCTTTTTAAAAATTCTATATACATTTTTTTCATTTGTACAGTTTAACTGGTGCTCTGAATTTGCAAATTCCACACACGCAATCGCATCTCATGCGTTGGATTTTACTGCTTATGGAGAAATGCAGTTCCTTGGAATTTACCGTCTTTTTAGCGCTATTTACAGTCTTACAGTTGTCACCCTCCCACACTTCTGCGAAGGCATTCGGTGACATTTTGCAGGGGATTGTGGGACGGCCCCCACTCAGAGGCCCCCGGGCAGCACAGCGCAGCCCTTTGTCTGCCGGCGTCATGGCGGGAACAGCCCCTCCCTCGGCCTGGGGTTCAGGGCCGCACAGGATCCTGGGAAGTTTTTAACTCTTGGAGCCCCCTGGGGTCACGCCCGCTACTCCCCTACCCAGCACACTCTGACCTCTCATTCCCTGTAACCTTGACCGTGTGTGTTAACCACGCCTTTATAAATGTGTGTGTGTGTGTGTGTCTGTGTGTGTTTGTGTGAGTGTATACCAGTGGTTTAGTAATGTATGTGTGTGTATGTTTGTGTGTGTGTGTGTGCGTGTGCGTGTGTGTGTGTCCGTGTCTGTTTGTGTGTGTGTGTGCATGTTTGTGTGTGTCCGTGTGTGTGTGTGTCTGTGTCTGTGTGTGTGGGTGTGTGTGTGTGTGTGTCTGTGCCTGTGTGTGTGGGAGTGTCTGTATGAGGTATTTATGAGGTCATCTCTCTTGTGGGGACTAACACACGCGATGTTTGACAGAATCTGCACACACCCTCAGTACAGCAGGACAGGGATTTGATCCATCCAGCACAGTGATTTGTGCAGAGAAGCCACAGCGGAGATGGAGGCTCCAATGTACAATCATTCATAGATGCATAAAATTTGCTCATGGATATACAGGCATACACACATACATGCACACACATATGCACACACATGCACACACATATGCATGCACGTGCATGCACAAACACACACACACACACACAAACAGACACACAAGCATGCACACATGTAAAAAGCCCTGACAAGAACTGAGTGCATTCATAAAACTGTACACCTTACCCTCACCTCACCCTTACCCAGAGGTGACCTGAATTCTGAAATGTGTCAATCTCCCTGATTGCTGTCTGTGCATTATCCTTATTGGTCACCATGAATCTGTTTCCTCCCTGGATTTCTCCCTATATGCCCCCTGAAGGGCTTTTTCTTACCAATGTCACCCTGGGAAGGAATGCACTGTGAACCATGAAACAATCTGTAATAAATACATTTTGATTTGATTTACTTGACCCCCATCTGTTGTGTATTAATGGAAGATCCTCCCTGCCAGCAGGGGGCAGTGTGACTGTACTGTCAGCGTAGAGATTATGGACAGGTGCCAGTGCTTTCCTCGTCGGTACAGGCCTGACAGACAAAGGGCTGTTTTGTGTGACGATTCAGCCGTAGCAGCCCCCCCCCCCCCCCCCCCCCCCCCCCCCCCCCCCCCCCCTCCATCACCCCACCTCGCCCCGCCCGAATGCTGAGCTGGGGAAATATCTCAGCTCCAGTATTCCCGCCCACCGTGATTCGTCCCACCTCAGACATTAACATCATACCAGTCTCTCCCACTGCTGCCTGTTAACAGCGCTTTCACAGAGAGAGAGAGAGAGCGAGAGAGAGAGAGGGAGGGGGGGGGGGAGAGGGAGAGAGAGAGAGAAAGGGAGGGAGAGAAAGAAAGAGAGGGAATGAGAGAGCAACAAGGGAGACAGCAAGTGTCTATGAATGAATATGAGTGAGGAGGTGCACATGTAGGCGTGAGTGTGTGTGTGTGTGTGTGTGTGTGTTTCTTGTCTCTGTGTGTTTATACTGACATATCAGGTCCCTGCTTCCTAGTGGCTGACTTTGACATCACACAGCTCAGCCATTCAGAGTGGGCACTGCACTGAGATAGTGTTACGCCAACGATTCCGCAGAGTAATCAGATATCTACCTGTGTACCTTACACTCAATATTCCGTTCCTACCAACAAATGTTCCGTCACCACGGCACTGGAATGCCTCTGTGTGTTTTCAGTAGCAACCGGAATCACTGAAACGCAGCTCCTCAAACAAGCTGCGGGGGCTCACCATCGACATGTACGAGCAACGCAGGCGCGTCTCCCCACTACACGACCCCGCTATCCATTCTGAGCATCTTCCGATACCTCGCATGCGAGCACACGTATGCACGCGTGCGGTCGATCACAGACGCGCACAGTACCACGCCGTGCATTTATACTCACGCGCCTGAGCGCACGAAGAACAGGGTCTCATCGATGGTGTCGTTTGTTTGATCGTAAACAGAAGCGGACATGATTATAACTAGGGCTAGAGACACACACATAAAGCTTTTTTTACGAAAAGATTTTTTAATTTGTTGCCATGGTTGCGGAACGACAGCCCATGGCACTTTTTCGTTCGCCGTAACGCTGTCGTTGTCGTCTGTCGGTCTGCGGTGCAAAAGGCTTTCGCATCAGGGTTACGAGGCTGTGTTCTAGTTACACGGGAGCTGTGTAAAAGCTATTTAAGAACACCCCCCACCTCCCCTTCCACAGCCCCCCATCCCACAGAGCTAGAATCTGCGTAGTGAGAGAGCCCAGATGCGGGCTGTCGGCCGGAAGGTGGTGGTGTGGGGTGGGGTGGGGTGGGGTGAGGGGTGGGGGGAGTGGGGGGTGCAGCTGTGATCGAACCGTGGAAACAAAAGAGCTGGTCCTGAGGTGGTGGGCTGAGAAACCGAGGGGACGGATGAGAGGCAGAGCGATGGAGAGAAACAAGAAGAGGGAAAGAGAGAAAAAGAAGAAGAAAAGGTGGTTGGAAATGGAGGGAGAGGATGAGCGAGCACGGAACGACAGAGCCAAGATATGTGGCGACCCCCCCCCCCCCATACCCTCCCCCTCCCCCATCACCCCCACTACCCCCACATTGCCATGGAAACAGAGGCGGAGCTCAGGCGTTACTCAGTCTCTGGACCCCTCAGCATCCCAGCTGTCTGGGTAACAGAGGGGCTGGGGGTTGGGTATTTGGGGACCCCTCGTTCCCCCGACTGATGAACCCATACTGAGAGAGATGCAGGTGGGGTACGCAGGCCAGTCCTGAGGTTTGGGGGGTGCAGCCTGGACACAGACCGAGTCAAGTACTGCAGGAGCCTGCGGTACAGACAGACAAACTGACTGACAGGCAGAGAGACAGACAGACAGATAGGACACTCAGTCTCACTCGATGACTACTCTAGTTCTATGGATCAGATAGTCTCTACATTCATTATGCATCATTCCTTATTGGACACAGTAGTATATCACTCTGTACATGAGTATCTGTCAAACAAATCAATATGTAGCTTTGGCAAATTACTTACATAAAAAAAGACCACACAGCTCGGTCCAGTTCTTCAGGAGACAGGGCTTCAATGACGTAAGTCAAATGGCTTAAATTGCATATCTACAGAGTTGAGGTGAGGTGAACTACCAGACCACAAACAACAAAGTAAAATTATACTCCGGAATCAAACTCGGGAAGCTCGGATATCTGCCACGGCCCGGCCAGTCCTGCCGCGTGCATCAGACTGAGCACCAAATCGAGTTAACTCCGCCCGCAGCGGTCCTGCAATCCAGCCCCGTCTTAGTGCCTGCCTGTCTGTAGAGGTGAGGGTGGGGGCGGTGGTGGGTGCTCGATTCATCTGGATTTGTCAGTGATGGTCCCAGTGACTCAGCCCCCCCCCCCCACATAATTTTGGTGGCAGATTATATGTGATGGGTGGGGGGGTGGGGGGTCAGTTATTTGACAGTCATAACACCCAGACACCCAGAATCCTCTCTGCACTCTGACCAGACAGTATGTCACTCAGTCCAGCACCTGCCAGAGCCCATCATAGCCTGTTAGCGGATGCACACACACACACACACACATACACACAGACAAACACACACACACACACACACACACAGACAAACACACACACACACACACACACAGACAAACACACACACACACACACACACACAGACAAACACACACACACACACACACACAAACATGCACACACACAGACAAACACACACACACACAAACACACACACACACACACACACACACGCAAAACACACAGTCACACACATACTGTATACACACATACACACACACAGACAAACACACACACACACACCGCATATACACACACACACACACACACACGCACACACATGCACACACACACACACACACACACACAGGGCATGTGAGCTGCTGAGAGACTCAGAGGAGGAGTGTATGCTGTCAGAGTGCTGGGACAGGAAATGAAGGATGAAGGGGTGCTTGTGTTACCTGCCCTGTCATTAGAGCTGCAGTCAGGGCCAGAGGCCTGCAGTTTCATCCCTCAGGCATAAGCGGCCATTGTTACTCCTGCATTCTGCTTTGGGTTTCTCAGTCTCTGCGCTTTTCGCGCCAGGCGTCCCCTCATTACTTTCAGATGGGTCAGGCCCCTGCGCTGCATCGTTGCCATGGAGCCGGGAGGGATATGAGGTCACGATCACATGCCTATGATCCAAGCCACTTCCATTTTCTGTCTGCTGTCCTTAAGGACAGGAGCCTGAGAGCAAGGACCCGTTTGCAGTGAGAGGGAGCATCGGCAAAGTCTAACTGTGGGATAACCACAAGCCCGGCTCCTGTGTCGTTCCTCTCTCCTGCCCAATGAGATTCTGTTTGGTTACAGAAGTTTCCAGCGCTACAATACTAATGTTTTTCCACTGTACTGTCATTAACAACGCACTTCTTTACGACGATTCCCAGGTTGCATCGAATTGGAAAATTTCAATTTGAAAGCTTCAATGTCAAGAATACCGAGCTGAGAATCTGGTGGGGCATCAAAATCTATGATGTCACCATTCACCAACAGCCAGGATGCACTTGGACTACATTACCCATCATGACTTTGGAATGTTGTCTTAAGGAACACATTTAACAGCAATAAGCCTAGAGTGCCCATTGATATGGTTAAATTATTGATTGTTAAACCTTACGGAAAAAAAATATAGTTCAATATACCGTATTGTTCTGTAAATATATGGATTTAAAAATAAATACATGAAGATACATATATTTCACTGGAATTTATTTTTTTGAAATGTAAAGGTGCATATTAAACTACCAGAATGGTATGATATTTTTAACACACAGTATTTCAGGCTCTTACAATGTTTTCCATTTCCGAGAGGAAAGACAGCACAGTCAGCCGTGACTGTTTGTACAGCTGAGCCCTTCTCTGATCTGCCCGACTGACACGAGAGTCACAGCGGAACCTTTTTTCTGTTTTACCTCAGGTCTTGGATTTTGTCAAATAATCTACTGTTATGAGTCAGCAAAGCCTTCAGCGTAAAATCTGAAATACTGACATAGGACGCACGGTTATCGTTGGATTTATTTAAACACCGTTAGAAATGGTTTAACTCTGAGAATTGTGCTGTCCGTGAAGCTGCTGCTGGTCTGCCGAGCACACGTTTTTACCCAGAGCAGCTGTGTGTTCTGTTCAGCATCATCAGTTTCCACGTTACAAACCGGTACAGCTGAATTCTACTGGAAGTTAAGTACAGCGCTGTGCCTAAGGGGACCACAGCTGTGCCCCAGCTGGGATTTGAACCGGCAACCTTTCAGCTGCAAGCATTGTGCCAAACTGTCAGTCGCTGAATAATGCGGTGTCTGTTGGGCCATTTGAAATCCAACACCCCGACCCCTGCAAGAATTTTAAGGGTCTGCGAGGGGACATTTTTGTATTGGACTCACGGGGCAATCCTACAGCATCCATTAAGGGAGCATGCCAGTCACGGAATGTGCAGTCACAGAAACAGGTATTATTTTTACTTTACGGGGAAAGCTTGTTTTTTCCTGGCACAAACGCGACTGTAATGCACGCTGCAACAGCAATGGCTGCCCTCAGTTTAACTTTCGAAATGAGCCCCTTCCCCCACCCCCTACCCGGGCCTTCCTGAAAAAAAGAGGCGAGAATTGAAAGCACAAAAACAGCACGGAAGGCAGGCAGAGGATTTTTTATTGCTCTTTTTTATAACTTACTTCCTTTCACAGAAACAGGGCTCAACGGATTCGGCAAACCGCACACGTAAAACACTTTTGTCAGAAATGGGAAGTCAACGCTTGCCTTGGACTGTAGCAGTTTACACTCACGTTCACACAAACACACACACACACACACACACACACACACTCGCTCTCACAGACTACACAGACACACACACAGTGCCCAGATATGGTCTGTGCAAATGCGCACCTGCATACAGGAGGTCAACAACATACATAGATACGCAGACGTTCGTTCATTCACGCAGGTATTACGCATGCGCGCCAAAGCGTATGTAAATTCAAATATGCCATATGCACGTGTACACACACACACACACACACACCCAATCACACAGGGTTTCATTGACCAGGTAATGTTTTCAGCATAAACGAGGCAGCTAACCCTCAGCGGGTTATTTACTCTGTATTGGTTGAATCGGCCCTGTAGATTCCAGCGCAGCCTTTTCAGTGAAGGCCTTCACTTCAGCGGGAATGTGGCGGCACAGCGGCCCGCTTCAGAGAGGGAATTCCCGGAGCACAGAGCGTGAACGCGCTGGGACAGGAGCCGGTCGCCATGCCAACGTTGCCACCCTCTCCGCGGCGAGGCCGCCGTTTCTGCATCGCTGACCCCAGGCCTGTTCCCGAGCGCCAAGAGCCATTAGCGAGGAAGAGAAGCCTACGGAGTTCTGTTCCAAAAGGTGCAAATTCATCACCCCTGAAGAGCGCGGCCTTCTCTGTGCCGTACGGAACATTCCTGAAAAAGCATCGGAATGTCCGACACATACAAACATGAAAAACAAACGCTCAGCGTTGCATGGGTGATCCAGCCTTGTACTGATAGCCTGAAATAAAAGCTCATTTTATCTATGATAGAGATTCAAAACTATCATTGTTGTTGTTGTTGTTGTTGCTTATCATTTGAATGTGGACAACACACACACACACACACACACACACTCAAGTGATAAAGAAGAAGTGTTTTTGTATGATGGGAACATTGCGTCCAAGTAAACAAACCATGTCGGACTGAGAGCCATGACCGTGCTGGGTTCTTATGAGAGAGGAGACTGAGGCATGTTTACATATTTACATACAGAGCCAAAGAGCATCATGGGAAGCCTGCGTTTCTCTCAGGCTCTCTCTCTCTCTCACCTCACCCTTGGTTCACTCAGACCTTTCAAATTTCACTTTCTTCCCCTCTGCTCTCCTGTCTTCCTTCCACAGATCCACCCCTCATCTCCTTCCTCTCTTTCTGCGCATTCCCTCCCTTTCCTTCCTCACAAGTCTCTTCCTCTTTCTTTTTCCATCTCTCTTGCTGTACCTCTTGTCATTCTCCTGTCGCCCGCTGTCCATCTCTCTTTCTCTCTCCGTCTCTCTCTCCCTTGCTCCCTCGCTCCCTTCCAGGCCCCAGAGGTCTGTTTCTCATGAGAGCTGCGGACAGGGCCGTTCTTTCTTTCTCTCCTCTCATTGGCCAACGACTTTTCCCCCCCAGGCCCTCTATCTGGAGCTACTTCCTCCCTTGCGAGCAGTCCACTTGTTAAATATCTGCAGGCAACAGCTCTGTTCCACTGAGTGGGATTTCAGCCCTGCTAGCGGAGGAACAAGGTCTGAAATTGCACACTGATACGGACTGAAAGCAATGCCAGCCTCAAGGCCTGCCCCTGAACATTGATGCAGGTTAGTGGTAGCGGCGCTAAGTTTGAGGCTGCTACATATTAATGCAGGCTAGCAGTAGCAGTGCTAAGTTTGAGATTTACTGCTACACACTTGATGCAGGTTAGCAGTAGCAGTAGCAGTGCTAAGTTTGAGGTTAACTGCTACACACTGATGCAGGTTAGCGGTAGCAGTGCCGGGTTTGAGGCTTCTACACACTGATGCAGGTTAGCAGTAGTAGTGTTGGTTTGAAGCTAACTGCTACACATTGATTCAGGTTAGCAGTAGCAATGCTAGGTGTGAAGCTAACTGCAGCAAATGAATGTGTCTCAGAGCTAACAATGTTAGCAGTAAGCCTTAATGCCACTCACTGGTGCAGGCTGATTCTAGCATTGCTAGCTCTGACGATTTAGTGCTGCACACCGAAACGGATTATTGATTGCTGGGCCAGCAGTAACATTAATCCAAATGTGTGAGGTAATACTAAATAAAGTATGAGAGGAGAGAGAGTAGGTTGCTCCCAGAATAACGTTCCTAGAGGTGATGGGGGTGGTTTTGGATGAAGATGTGGTTTAAATGGAGTTTGTGAGTACACATTTGAATGGCAGCCACATTTCCAACCACCAGCCATTGTTGCGAAGGAACCGCCAACGTGGCAGATTTACTCACATCTCACGTGGGACTTGAGGCGAGTGCGCTGATGCAGGTATAGCGCCAGCAGAATAACTAGAAGGACAGACATTAGCGCCATCATCAAAACCATCAGTGGCTGGTTTGCCTTTTTTTTTATCACCATGCGCAAGAATGAGGAGGCTTTCCATTTTATATCGGCCCTTCTCAGGTCAATGGCACACTGTTTGTAAGGCAGGCACCCAGAGATGAAGTCAGTGTTGTGGTCCGGCGGCCTCAGGCCACGGTCTGCATGCCAGGTCTTGCTTTTGGTCTGGCCACGGTCTGCATTCCAGGTCTTGCTTTTGGTCTGTGCATTTCAGTCCACAATCAGGTGATTACTTTTGGGGTGTACGATGCACCCCTCAGACTTTTAGTCAGTATTTATCGCAAACATATGTGCATACTAGTTATTTTTCATGGTCTTTAAAAAATATATTTATAGTTCATACTGACTAATTTATTTATTATTCTATTAGGAATTTTATTTTAAATTCTAGAAATAATTTGTAAACCAAAAATTGCTTCAGATACCATGGTTTGTATGGCCTGTTATATTTTGCTTTCCAGTAATAAAATGTATGTTGGAAAGATTTTGTTGATTTGCAATAGCAGACAGCCTCATTAAAATCTGTTTTGCTTGGTTTGTTTGGTTTGCAAGACATAAAGGCCTGAAGCGGATTGTTTATGTTAGTACTTTCTCTTCTTACTCTGTCTCTTAAAATCCTGATACTGAAGTTCAACAGTAACCCTGTGAAACACAAAACTTTCCAAAAAGTCTAAAACACCTCCACGTGCCATACATTACAATATAGGAGAACATAGACAATATTTGGGACAAATCGCCAGCAGTTATACCAGCCTGTAGTATTGTAATGGCACAGGGCTGAGGATAGGCAAGATTGGGCTTGGCAAGAAATTAAACAGAACCAGTGGCAGTGGTGGGCCAGCAGGGGGCAGTCTTTACTCTGGACCAACTTAAAAGAAGAGAGACAAAAGACATACCGGGACAGTGATGAGACATTGCATTTCAATGCAATGCAGTGTCTTTGAATCACTTGTTACACTAAGGTCCCGACATTTTAAAGTAATTAAAAGTCTACAAAATAGTTGAAAATTCCATGTGTAGCAGGAAGGGTTGAGGATTCTTCAGTGTCCTGGGACTGTCCACGCATTTCAGCTAAATGATTTTAATCTTTCTTCACATGCACACACACTTTCGGGGCAACATGTAGTGCATATAACACTCTTAGCCATGATAACACAATTATCACAGCACAATTTTAGGGAGGCACATCTTCTTAGTCTGAGTTTCGACACAGTGGTTACGGATGTCAGGGTGTGTGTCCTGGAATACTCTGGCCTCTACATACATGTTCTGAGCCAGATTCTGGTTCTGGATCAAAGTCCAGTGTGTAAGGATTTGGTTTTGGATCTTGGCCCAGTCAACCAAGTTCTGGATCTAAGCCCAGTGAAGAAGCTGACTGACCTTTGGCTCGGTGAGCCAAATTCTGGCAACCCAGCAAGCCAGGTTGTGGAAACCATGAGTTCTCACATCAGTGCAAGTTTTGGTCTTGGCATGTCCATTTCTCAACTCAATTTCGGCAAGTAACGCTGGACCATAGTTACACTTTTGTGGCATAGCAGCCAGTAAGGTAACCCATTTGGTTTGTCCTGGGATTGCAATGAGCTCATCTGGGCTGTCCGAGCACAATGCAGGTGGAAAAGCTTGCAGGTGGAGCTGAACCCAGAGGCCTCCACCTCTGCTCTGAACCTTAGTTAGTGGGACACAAAAGCCCCAGCTCTTGCCCCATGTTCTCCACGACGTCCCAGCTGTGCGCTCTGTGCAAAAACACAACACTCCCAAAGATCAGGAATCCTCAGAACGTAAGCCCAAGAATGTTGAAAGAGTGTATATAATTACCCACATAACTGTCTTCAGTGGGTACCTCTTATAATATAGACCCTTTATTATCCTTGCTGAGATTACAGAAGGCAGACCACGGAAGTTTGGATTGGGCTCTCCTGTGATTTGAAGGCATTTGCCAAACTAATTGGAAACAGGGGTTGTTTTCATTTGAATTTTTCCAGGGTAAAGTTACCTTTTTTTTTTTTTTTTTTAAACAATCACCTAGGCTCTCATTATAGGCCGCCTTTGCTGAAATGTGAAATGTTACCAGGCCATTAAAAGGCCAGGCTTCTGGCAGCCTGTATATGATTAAACTGGGTCTTAATAACAATGTGTTCATCTCTTCCCTCTGTAACCTGTCCCCCCACCGCCACGCTACCTCCTGTGTGCTCTGGGATAACACAGACTAGGGCTGGGGCTCTTCTGCTTTCATTCCTTTAGACTTTCCTCAGATTTTTTTGTTTCGGGAGTTTGCGGAGGTTGAATTCAGCTGAGCATGTTGTAGGGTCTGAAAATCAGATTCTCCCTGTGTAGATTGATAAATAATTTTTCTTAGTCTGTTATGTTTTACTTTGTGTTGTTTTATTCTACTCTATTTCTAGTGCAAAGGCCCATGTCTAAGATGAATATGCCTCCTCTATTTTCTTTATTTCATCATTTGCTTTTTTTTTTTTTGCCTCAAGGTTTCAGGTTTCGTCCGAGTTCCGAGCAGATTGAGGGGCTAAAAATACACACTTAATTTTATTTGTGGCCGGATGCTGGAACGGAAAGTGAGCATGGTGTACTGCACTGTTGTTCAGAAGAGCTGTAGCTCTATAGTTCAGGAGTGCTGTAGCTCTGTGGCTCTATAGTGCTGGAGAGTTGTAGCTCTATTTTCAGGAGAGCTGTGGCTCTATATTTCAGAAGAGCTGTAGCTCTATAGTTCAGGAGAGTTGTATCTCTATAGTGCTGGAGAGCTGTAGCTCTATATTCAGGAGAGCTGTGACTCTATAGGTCAGTAGTGCTGTAGTTCTATATTCAGGAGTGCTGTACCTCAATAGTTCAGGAGAGATATAGCTCTGTATTTCAGGAGCGCAGTAGCTCTCACTCAGCACCTCTGGTATAGCATGACCTCTGTTTCATGTCTGAGGGAGAGCTGATTATCTTAATCGCTCCTCTCCTGAGAGATTGTCCAGGTCCCAGGCCTGTTCTGAAATCCAGGGTAGGAGAAGGTGATCTCCTCTCAGCCACACACACACCCCCCCCACCCCCCCTCCCCAACACACACGCACACACACCACCAGCCCCCACCTGGCTACACTGCAATTAGGCAACCCCTGGATTCAACCCAAACTAAAAAGCCTTCCTGTCTATTTTTAAGAATACAGTGCCTGATTCAAATGCATTTCATACTTCATCGATTCATTTATAACAGCACTGTACCTTAAGCTGACTTTGCAGATTCAGGTGAATCCAGGGGTGAGTGACCTCATGTGGTTGCGAGGGGGTACAGCGAACAACATTAAGAAAGCTTCAACTCAAAATGTCACGATGCCATCATTGCATTGAACGGTCACTAACAACCGTCCCGTCTGGAAGCCGATGATCGTTCGCGATTTGAGCGACTGAGACAGCCCGGAACATTCGCGATGAGGCTCAGCGGCGAGGACAGGCACGCCAGGGATCGAGGGCTGTGGAATGCGGCTGGCCTTTCGGCCGCTGTCATGGTAACACCCACGGTATCCACGGCAGGCAAGGCTAGACGGCTCGTTCCTTATAAATACACTCCGTGCGCAGATCAGAGATTCACCACGAGCTTAGGGTTAAGAGTGTGTGTGTGTGCGTCTGTGTGCACTTGTGTGTGTGCGCACCTGTGTGTGTGTGTGTGTTTGCGCGCACTCCTGTGTGTATGGGTCTGTGTGCACTTGCGGTTACCCACAGCAGTCGTTGCTATAACGCTGAAAGCATGCGCAGGGCTCCACCGTCCATCCCCACGGCCAGTTGGAAAAGAACCGTAATGGCTGCCCTTCACGGTGGTCCCGCTGGCTCTGGTCTCGGCTGCTTCAGTGGCGGTAACGGGGATTCCATTTTACACAGGAGTGAAGGGCTGATAATCATCAGGTGAATGAAGTTAGCTTTTCCCAAAGAGGAACATCACCACCACACGCATCAAAGAACTGTGGCAAATGCATCTCCGTTCCAACACAAGCGGCATTTCTAACATTGTGGCCGGCAGAACCACAGTGGGCCTGGGGCTCACTGACACCTGGCTATCCCCAGCCTTCCAGGGGCTCTATAGGGGAGATGGAAAGGAGTTCCTTAAAGTGAGGGGTGGGGGGAGGCATCACACCCACACAGCTGTAATCCATTCCCTCTCCAAGGTCACCACTCAAATGTGGCCAAAGCCCCACTCCCAGTGTCTGAGGGGCTGCCTGCTGACAGGCCTGACTTTGTGTGACTCCCCCCCCCCCTCCCTCCCAGAAATGTTTATCCTGTTCTCCAAAGGCCATGTTCTACCATGCTGAAAATGGCTGACGCGATGCAATACATTAGAAAAGTTTATTATTATTATTATTATTATTATTATTATTATTATTTGAGTATAGAAAAACTCTTTAAATGAGACCGTATTTTATAAGATGAGTTTATCCTTGAAAATGGAAGGACACTGCCCAATCCTGCGGTGCATTGTCAAATGTACGTTTATATGTTTTTTTATATTTAATATCTTCCAGTTGTCACTCACTGACAACTGGCTAACTTAAGCTCCCATCTGCCAGTGCAGCGAAAGGAGGGAAGGAATTATCAATACTCTCCATGTAAAAGCATGTAAAAAAATGAAAAATAATAAAAATCCACACCCGATCAGAACACCACCGCAAGAATCCAGCACTCTATTCAGGCACAGAGGATCTCTGTTCGACGGGAACAGTGGGATCTCACAGTCATCATTCAGGAATGCGCCATCACTGTTAGTCCAGGAGTGAGCAATCTCTCTCTGTCTCTCTCTCTCTGTCTCTCTGTCTCTCTCCCTCCCTCTCTCTCTCTCTCTCTCTATCACAAACACACACACATTTGTTTTGATATAATGTAACTTTATGCTAAAGTGAAAGGTGTTCATATTTGACAACTTGTTACTGGCTCTAAATTATATTAATAATAACGTAAATAGCATTTATGATGATTACTACTACTATGACTACTACTACTACTACTACTACTACTAATACTAATACTACTACTAATAATAATAATAATAAGAAGAAGAAGAAGAAGAAGAAGAAGAAAAGGAAGAATAAGACATCTATATATTTTTTATTTATGTAGCCTTATATTTCATATAGCGTGGATTGTTTATTGGTGAGTGGAGTCACAGGCAGAGACATTCCTCACTGATTCCAGCAGAGAAGAGCGCCTCCACGTTCACCTCACTGTTTCTAGCAATCCCTCTGTGGCTGGGACAGGGTGGCCGGAGCACCCGCCCTGACTCCCCACGAGGCGGGGATCATACCAAACATTCCTAAAAATGGCTGCCACGCTTGGCTCAATGCAGGGGAGACCGCTGGACCGGCGATGCGGTTGTTATGTTATGGATGATTTCAATCATCCGTTTGTTTGGCAGACTCTCATAAGCGCAGTTACTCACTAGGCCTGAACGTTAACTCTTTAGGGTGTAAGATCACCAATACGGGATTAGAATGTTCTCAACTGATCATTCTAATGCTGATGTAACAGTCACTACTGGTACAGTAATTTAAAGCAATGGAGTTCTAGAACACTGACAGAATAACTAAAAACAAAAATTAAAAACCTACTCTTCAAAGGGTTAACAATGCAGGTCATAGAGCATCACAAACAAATCTGTCGCACTGGAGGCATACAATTAGCACAGAAATAGCTATCATATCAATAGCCCTGTGAGCTATCGAGGCTTGTTTCTGAACCCTTGCTTTGAAGCCCAGCTTCTGCCATACAATTTATATCTCATTGCACTTCAGAGAAGTATTCCATCGTCTCCCTCATGATCATCACCACTGCTGTAAAGTGTCAGAGATGACACGCAATACTTTCCATGGAAACAACGGTGATCTTGTAACCTAAATGTCACAGGTTTGACTGCTGGGTAGGACACTGCCGTTGTACCCTTGAGCACGGTACTTAACCTGCATCGCTTCAGTATATGTCCAGCTGTATAAAGGGATGCGGTGTAAAAAGTTGTGTAAGTCGCTCTGGATAAGAGCGTCTGCTAAATGGCGGTAATGTAAGGTAATGTAATGTAATGTAATGTAAGGTAATGTAATGATCGGTCATTTCTACCGTGCCCAAGGCCGAATAGCAGGCAAAGCACTACATGCTGGATGGATTTTGGAGGGAAGAAGCCCAGACCCCGGCCCGGCTCGGGTTTCCTCCACATTAATTACCCCCCTGCGCTTGACAGAGGGTTCCTGAAATCAGGCCTCATGAAAAGGCAGAAGGTAAATATTATGGGACGCGGCCCGTGAAAGAGGCGGGGGGTAAACACTGGTTTCCTATGAGCGCTGCGCTGGTTTGAGGACAGTACGCCTTTCAGGCTGCTGCCAAACATGGCGGCCCAGTGCGGCACTGTCTGACCCAACACTCCACCCACCCCCATTCTGCCCCAAAAACCATCCATCCACCGGCTTTAAGTGCTTTTTTACAACACTAAGTGAAGTGCTTTTTTTTACGACATTAAATTACAATGCCTTTTAATAGCTCATTAACTACCAGCTTTGTTATAATTGCAATGAGACAGGATTAGTTTGAAAAATCTAGAAATGCAAAGAGGGAAAAGGCTATGGCTAATTACACTAATGCATGACACTGAGTTTGTTAAAAGAGGGAAAACTCAGACAACAGCTGTTCAGGGTCATATTGAACAGGGGGACAGGGGGAGGGAGGGGGTGGTGGGGGGGGGGGGGTGTTGAGTGGTTTTGAGACTCCGAAACTGAAACCAGAGGCATGAACCAAAAGGGAAAGAAAACATGAAAAGCAGAGCTCTTCTCTGGCTGAGGGACACGCGGTGCGCCTGCATAAATAAACTCGACCGAATATGACCGAGCGCAGCCTTCTGTGTGTGGTCCGTCTCCGAGCTCCCCCCCCCCCTTCCCTGGAAAAAAGGGTTCCTGTGTCCTCCAGCTGATTTCTGTGAAAGTGACTCTCAGTGGCTGGGGCAACTTAACCGCATCATTCCACACAACCACTTTTTGGGCGGCAGTGTAGAATAATGGGTAAGGAGCTGGTCTTGCGACCTAAAGGTCATGGGTTCAATACACTGCCATTGTACCCTTGGCAAGGTGCTTAACAGGCATTGTCTCAGCATATGTATTCAGCTGTATGGATGCAATGTAAAAGTAAATGCTGTTTAAAAAGTTGTGTAAGTCGATCTGGATAAGAGCGTCTGCTAAATGCCTGTATCTATCTATCTTTAACTGCTCAAAATATCAAATGCACAACTCCTATTAGACTTGTCCCAGATCTGACATGATGACCGTGGACTGATTGCGGCTGGACTGGAGGCCCGTCTGACATTGGGCAGAGTCTTAGGAGGCAGTGATATGATTTGTCAGGACCGGTGATGTGGCCGGTATCCATGGCGATGCAGCCATGGGTCTGTGTACTGAACAGAGTGGCAGGTGACTGTGTGCACGGTGAGTGTCAGATCTATGCAGCCTTTCTATAAGAGAGATTGGTAAAATGCATACACGCAGACACATACGTGAATGTGCATATTCATACGCACATGCACACACACACACACACACATGCATGCTCTTACTTGTGTAAACACACACATGCACACTCATACACATACACACACATATGCACGCACGCACTCGTACAAACGCACACACGTGTATGCACTCACACACAAACACTGCACACGTTGAAACTACATATACTGTATAAAAAGACAATACATGCATAAACACAAAAACATTCTGCATGCATTCACATACATACTGCACACACACACACACACACACACACACATTCACATACAAACACATGCATACACATACGTACAGTATAAGTGTGCATGTGCACGGGTACATACATGTACTCACACACACGCAGACACACCTATGCCTGTGCATGCACATGCTCCTGACACATATCAGTCTCTGCAGAGAAAGCACCCACAGTTAACCTGACTGTCTCAGTCAAGGTGCAAATTAAATAAGATTGGAATCAGACTTCCTTATGAGGAATTTCACTTGGGAGCAGCCAATGATAAGTGCCCACTGGGATAAACAGGAATGTGTTTACTGTCGAATATTGTTAGTACAACAGCACATGCAAGCAAGCAGGAGGTGGGGGGTGGGGTGCGGGTGGGCGGGAGTGGTAACGTATCCAGTTAATTACGTTTGTGACACATGGTAACCATCGAGCACAGAGGTGTCCAGTCTTATCCAAAAAGGGCTTGTGTGGGTGCAGGCTTTTGCTCTATCCCAGCACCATGACACCTGATGCAACTGATGAACTAATCATGGTCTTCAATCAAGACATCAGTCAGTAGAGTTGTTGTCCTAAAACCGGCACAACACCGTCCCCTTTCGGATAAAATCTGACACCCCTGATCCAGCAACTTGAATTTGGTAGATTATGTGCAAGCTGTAGCTGTGTGGTTTTTCAGTCATTCAGTCATTGTTTTTGTGGGTTGTAGTAATTCACCAATGGCAGGTAAAATAAACTGGGCACAGAAAAATAAGGGTATCCTGTACGGGGACATTTTGTGACCGAAATAGGGGACGTCCCAGCTAATGCCAGGTTGTTGGCAAGCCTGGCTTACAGCCGGACAGGCAGGGGATCAAAGCTGCCCAGTAAGCAGGCCAAGGTGAGAGCTTCCGCATAAATATCACAGCCGCCTGCCAATGGAGCTAGCCTTTCACACACCCTGCTGGTAACTAACACCCCTCTTATAAGAGTGTTTATCTTTATTCTTAGCCAAGACCGAGGCCACTGCTTTGCCTGGTCTCAGGCTACCATTCCCTATTGGCTGCCACTGTCTTTCCTGGTCTGAGGCTCCACGCCTATTGGCCACCACTGTTTTGCCTGGTCTGAGGCTCCATGCTTATTGGCCACCACTGTTTTGCCTGGTCTGAGGCTCCATGCTTATTGGCCGCCACTGTTTTGCCTGGTCTGAGGCTCCATGCCTATTGGCCGTCGCTGTTTTGCCTGGTCTCAGGCTTCATGCTTATTGGCTGCCACTAGACTGGACCCGGAGACACGGAGTTTGTCAATGTCCCTCATCTCTCCCCCTTAATGCTAATTTCATAAATCAAGATCGAGTGCACTCGGTTTATTGGCCCATTTTAACTGACAGGAAATATTTTAAGAGCTTCCTGGAAGAAAAAAAAAAATGAAGCTGTTTTTGTTTTTAGACTCGGGAGTATCTTGGGAAGAAGTTAATTCCTGCTGACATATGAGGTTTGTAGAATGCTTTGTCACAACGAGACGGCCTGACTGTCTATATGATGCACTGTGTGTTTTAACTTTTAACCTTGTTGTAAGAGGCAGAATCCCCAGTCAGCACAGGAAATGATGCCCCTGCCTGTGACTGTATTGATATTTGACCAATCAGAGGGCTGAATTTCCGTCTCTGTGGTGGTGGGCGTGGTGGCTCAGCAGAGGCCTGGTCAAGCTGGTGAAGACATGTCTCTGGGACAGTTCCAGGAACTCCCTACAACAGGCCTCCATTTTCAGAGGAAACACGGGGACTTCCTGTCATCCCCCCCGCGGGCTCACGTGCCCCAAACGCACTCTCCACCCAGCGGGCTCACATGCCCCAAACGCACTCTCCACCCCGCCTGCCAACCTGACCCGACTCCCTGTTGCCATGGCAACCATGAGTTACACAACAGCAGCTGGCCTCTCTGCGGCGAAAGTCACGCCAAGACCAGCCTGACCACCCTTTGGCGTGCAGCCATGGGGAGCAGGGGGCGGGGCCTTTCTGTGAGACGGAGTTCATTGGTGTTCAATGAAGGGACGGCCCCCTGTCAGTCGCCCGGCTCGCAGGTTGACTGGGTAAATGGAAAGGGGAGGTCAGGGATTAAGCCCACAGAGCAGACCCACTGGGCTCTGGAGCAGGGAGGCTATCCAGGGGGAGAGACGGAAGAGGTGGGTAAACTCACTCACTGAGGAAACCATCTCTCTCTCTTTCTCTCTCGGTCTCTCTCTCTCTGTCTCTGTCTCTCTCTCTCTCTGTCTTGCTCTTCGCCATCCTTTCTCGCTCTCTTTCTTCCCCATCCCTCTCTCTTTTTCTTTCTATCTTCCCCTATTTCCCTACCTCTCCCTCTCTCGTTCCCCTCCCCTTCCCCCAGACCAAGACAGAAACTGCTAGGTGCAGACAAAATATAGGTAGCCCTCGTTGCCTTTGGAGGTAGCATCCTAACGCTAAAGGAACCTCAAAAGGCAACAAATTTGAGACGCACTTTGTAGGCAGAATGACATCACAGAGAGTTCACAAAGCCAACACGAGACCAGTGTTTGCTGTTACAGCTGAAGGCTTTTACTTTCAAACTGACAGACCCAACGCAAATAAATACGGATTCTGTTGTTGTAGCCGCAGTTGTCCTGATTCTTTATTTAAGGGAAAACACAGTTAGTTTTACATTCAGCGAACTACATAACTAGCCACTAGTTCAGCTACTTTTTTTGGCTTTAACCAGATTATCAAGATTTCAGTATGTTCGTTGTATGGAAGCCAAGTTAATGCAAGCTACATTGTTATTGGGAAGTAGTGTGATTACTGGCAAGTTATCTGGCTAGTTCAGGGAAAACTGGCTGAGGCTTAAGGACATTAAATTCATTATTCCAGTGTATTACATAATTTAAATGTATTTTAAAAGTGACTACCACAAATAATCAATTCCCTGTGTGTTCACATTCCCACCGCTTCGCTGGTTTGAGCTGCCTTTGATTTAATGGAAGTGTGAAGTCTGAGGAAATCACAAAGACCTATGGGATATCCTCCCAGCTGAAGGATTCATCAGATGTTGCCTTCAGATTTAAACAAAATAAGGCACCTTAGAAGGACACTTTCTTTTTTGATGACTGCGGTTTGGGACATGCCCACGAAGGAAGTGTGAAATATAGTGAAAATCATGCAACTGCTGCCTTCTAAGGCAGCTGACTTCATATTGGGACACAGCCGTGGAGACACATGACCACATATTTCAATCCGCTAATTCATTTCATAGCTTTCACACGGAGCGTATTGCATTAGCCTGTGGCACACCGAACGCGTCCGAAGACAGCTCGGTCACATGAACGACATTCCGATCCGATCTCACCCGTACGTCAGTGGCGCTCAGACGGGTCCCAGTGCCCCATCGCGGGGAAAAGCCCCGAATGCCCGGTGAAGTGGCCTGGATTTGAAGCCACATCGCGGAAACGTCAGGCCTGGGACGAGGCGTTCCGGCGCCACTCGGGGTCTCATTTTCGCGGGAAGCGTCCCGGAAGAGCGCGGTCGGCGTTCCGCGCGAGAGAGTGTGTGCGTTCAGCGCGGGTCACACGAAGCCCCGGAGCGTACAGAAGAGCGTACGAAAGAGAACCCCGGAGTAGACAGAGAAGAGAAGAGGAGAGAATAGCGTATGAAAAGCTGGTGTGGTGATTTAGGTTGTTGGTTACCATGAACTCGTGCCCTGAGCCAATCAGAGAAAGGTTGGTGTGGTCATCAAGATTGTTGGTTACCGTGAGCCAATCAGAGAAAGGCTGGTGTGGTGATCAAGATTGTTGGTTACCGTGAGCACATACCGTGAGCCAATCAGTGAAAGGTGGGAAGCTTATCCAACAAAAAAGATCTTGATGGCACTTGAGGTCATTTTTCCGATGTAGATGTGAGACCTTGGAAGTTTTTCCATGCACTGGGGGTTTTAACCTGGCAATATGCACTGAAACCTACTGCTGTTAATATTTTGTAAAAAAAAAATCTGCGGTATTAGCAAATTTGATCCAATATGATTTTGAAAAGTATGGAAACAGGCTTGTAGCCACAAGGTTGTGGGTCTGAATCCCACAAAAAGGCAGTTCTGTCTCACCCTCGAACGGGGTACTTGATCTGAGTGTTTTTCTGTAAACACTGAGCTGTGCAATTAGATGCCTTGTTAGCTGCTCTAGATCAGGGTGATTGCTTGGCTAAACAACAACAACCACAGTTTCCCTTTCACTGGGAAAACCACAAATAAGATTTAGAGAAAAGGGTCAGCTGCTCTGGCAGTTTCAGAGCAAAGATAGTTTTAATTCTTGCAAATAAGGGCTTATTTTTGCAAAAATGTTTCGAAGATCATTGGAAAATAGATTTTCTTTGTTTGCTTCAAACCCCTCAGAAATGGAACACGAAGAAAACACAGTGAAATAGTATTTCAGCATATTGAGATATCGCAACATTAACTTTTAAGTACTGTAAATATGGAAATTATTTAAGCAAACCAACTGAACTGAGGCATGAGCAAATTAACTCAAGAAAATAAACTTTCAGAGTTACCTTTTTTTCTAATAAACATTGCTTTAAAATATATTTACCACCATATTGTTGAAACAGCTCACATATTTACAATATGCTGCAGTATCTTCCATTAGCGTAAGGGAAATTGTGCTTGGTAAGTGCGCATTAGTCGATCTAGAGTTCATCTGGGACCGCTCACTGATCATGTGCTCATGGAATAAAATGGCCATTTAAGCCAATTATACGGGGAAAAAAACCCTCGTTCCAAATAAAAGTGGTCTCTGGCGGTGGTGAGACGGGGGTTTTTCTGCTCCGAAGCGTGCTGCACTCTCGTCCCGGTGTTTGGGGTTATAAACGGTGCGGGGGGAAATATTGCATGTTTACTCCATCATGGGCTAGCCTGACCTCACCTCTGGAACGTCCAAAGCCTGCCCCCCCCGCCCCCCCCATGAGTTTCCATGGCGCCCCTCCTTCAGACAGGGGGTGGGGAGGGGGGGGGGGGCAATAAACATAGAGAGGAAGGGCAGAGTGCAACAGAGGCCCGAGGTATCCATTTCCTGCGCCGCCCCCACCCCCACCCCCCACCCCCAACACTTCAGTCCTCCACACAACACGCCGAAGAGGAAGTCTCAACATGCCCGTGTCGCTCGGTAAACATCGCAGATGTCTGTGCTCCCTGCCCCTCCCTCCCCACTCCCCTCCCCCCAGGAAGGATGGGGAAGGGTCCCAAAAAAAAATAGAATGGTGCAGGGTCCACCCCCACCCCACCCCATCCCTCCGCCCGAAAAAGCAGAGCACACACCCAGGCGGGGTCGTTCACCGGGGAAGCCTGGGACTGTGGAGTAGCAAGCGGCAGCGGAGGCACCGCCCCTGCAGGCCGCAGACTGGAAGTCCCCTTTCAGCCAGGCCAGGCCGTGGGACTGCGGGCGCGAGCCAAGCTTCCCCGCCGCGGCTCTGCCCCGCGAGCTAAAATAAACTCACAGGCAAGCTCCACACACGGGCCCGTCTGAGATAACCAGGGCTGACCTACCCCCAGCATTTTACACCTCGACGCCAGGCCGTAGGGCAAAAGGTCACAACCATAGCTAAAGTAAAAATTGTTATTAATTAAATTGCTGTTTCATAAAACTGCCGAAAGCTTTACACAACAAGCTTTACACATTTTAGTTCTGATAGTGATTCAACACAATGCTTTTACCAATGTTATGTTTTACATAGATATCAAAGCTCCCATTTTCACCCCAGGACATCATCACACCATTCTTTCACTAAAATGCCAGATTTATGCGCACATTTACAGTTTGCTGTATTATTATAGCAATATTACAGCTGTTCCCCTGAAGTGCTAAATGCTGTCATTTGCACCGTTCTGCAATCGTACGTAACTTTTGGCATCTTCACTGCTCCCCCTGGAGTGCTTCTCCCACACCCCCAGAGATGCAGAGGCCTTCGCTGACAATCTTTCCTGTTGACACATTTATGAAAACATACCCCCCCCCCCATCCCCACCCCCACCCAAAATCTTGGAAACAGAGATGTGATATGTCAGCATTACACTGCTCCTTCTGAAAATAAGTGCCTCATCTGCACAGATGGCTGTGACACGTGCGTGAAGTCGCTGTGTAACGGGTTCGATCTCGCTCTCTGACTCACTGTCCACGCTCCTGGGTTCAGAGGTATCGGGGGTCGTGAACCCAAGGGGTTAAGCAGCCCTTCCCGCTGTCTGACAATCGCCGGGTCTCCCGAAACCCTGGCGGGACGGCCGCCTCCCGTCGTCTCCACCCTGGATGTGCAACCAGACGGCGAGCGGTGCCAAAAAAACCCCACCTCCCCAAACCATCCAACCCCTGGACCTGAACCTGGACCAGGACCCCCTCACACAGCCGTGCCTGCTGACCCTCTTCCAGGGGCCCGCCCCTCTTACAGCCCTGGCGCTCTGGGAGAACGGCAGAGCTACCGGGCTGCTGAGCCGTTAGGATGCCCGTCCGTGCCAGGAGCTCGTCGTTGTTCCAGGAATAATAACTAACGATTCCAGCCTGCCTCTCCGCCCGGCTCCTGACGCCCCCCTCCCTCTGTGACGTTCGGGGAATGGGGCCCAGGTAGGAACGGTCAAACCAACCCTGGCCTGCACCCCCTGACCCCAAAATCCATCTCTTGTGTTTTCCCATCCGTGTCATTTGCGTTCATAAAATATCGGTGCATTCTACTTTCAGCACCTCTGTGTTTTACCAGAACTTATAAGGAAGGTGCTAGTATATACTCGTCTGAAACTGGTAGTGTGTGAGTTGTGAAACATTTTTAAAAAAACAGATATTGACATTTTAGCACTTTTTAATTTCTGCTTAATATCCAGCTTTGTAAACGTGTGCCCTCTGATCAGGCAGTCAGCCCTCACTAGATGGATCTAATGCCAAGAACAAACGTCAGTGACCTATTCTTCAATAAACGTATTTCAGTGCCCACCACTATTGTTTTGGCATTTTCAGTATCTCCTAAATCCCCTGTGATATATCTTATAAACAGTTTTTTTTTTCTTTTTTTTTTTCCTGCAGGCATCCAAGCAAGGCTCCCTTGCTGGCTAGCGTAGCACTAGCATGAGAACACCTTTCATATTTGGTTGCGTTTAAAACGGCTCCCTCACCCCAGCAGCTTGTAACACTGCCCCCGGACCTCAAAACTTGAGTGCCCACTGTTTCTTTGATGGAACACCGCAGAGACCCGCCTCCCCTTTTCTACCCCCCTCCCCCCCTCCCCACATAATCTGTGTATATTCCTTTCTCCTCCTTTTTTTTGTTATATTCCTTTGGGGGTTCAGGCTCTCATTTTGCAAGGTCTGGTTTAAATCTGTCTGATTCTCTGAGACCCTCGTCAGCATGTCAGTCAAAGGAAATCAAACACAGATGCAAGAAAGGGGCTGGAATGAAAATCAGGGGAGCTCCTTATTTCTCTCTCTCTCTCTCTCTCTCTCTCTCTCTCTGTCTCTCTCTCTCTCTCTCCCTCTGTCTCTCACTCTCTCCCGCTCTCTCTCGCTCTCTCTCCCTTTGTAAATATTTAGCGGCTGCCTTTTTATATATTCCATCATTGCCTGTAACAGATACAGTTTGAGTTTGCTTTCTCAAAAGTTAACACCTAATATGAAAAATGTTAAATAGGATGTGGGCAATAGACAAATATAATCTGCTATGTCAATGATGAAGGTGAGTTGAATTACTAATATAATTCTAAGCAACTAATATAATATAATTGTTGTTGTTTTTTTTTGCAAATGCCCAGTCATGATTTATACCCAGTGACACTCCCAGGATTGACATCATTGGAACACAGCTGTGGAATGATGTGGGCGTGTCAGGTCTCACGCTCACACTGAACCTTCACGTCTGACCTCTCGCAATCGTTAGCTTCCCTTTCGAGTTCTCATTAGTTACATTTAGCAGTAAAACATGGCGAGTTAAGACCCTAAAGAGACAAGCAGAGAGAGAGAGAGAGAGAGAGAGAGAGGTTGCACACGCATGTATGCATGTGTGTACGTATGTGTGAGCGTATGTAAATTCCTGCATGCATGTGCATGTTTACGTGCATGTGTGAGTTCGTGTATGGGTGAGTGTGTGTGTGTGTATGTCTGTATGGGTGTGTGCATATGGGTGTGTGCGGGAGTGTGTTTGTATGGGTATGGGCGTGTGCGTGTGTGTGTGTCTGGGTGTGGGTGTGTGTGCATATGGGTGTGCACGTGGTGGAAGTGTTGTACAATTCTGAGGAAACCTCACTTGTATCTCAGAGGTCACAGGTTCAAGTCCGAGGGTGGGGCACTGCCACTGGCAGTAGTAGATACTTCAGTAAATATTGAGCTGTACACATGGATTGTATTTGTATTTGTATTAAGACATGCAGTCGATGTAAGCAGACAGAGAACATGGATATCTTTGTCTTCATGAAAAAATAGATTATTAGGAGATACATGGTTTATGCACAAACCTGACAATGTGTGTGGGTAAAGGCTATGCTATAGATAGATAGGCAGACAGATAGACAGATAGATAAACAGACAGACAGACAGACAGACAGATAGATAGATAGATAGATAGATATTTTATGTTTATACCACTTTATCTTATGTGCATACTGTATGCTCTGACAAAATAAATGTTTTTGAATTTAAAAGATTGAAAGCGTTTTAGCGACCATGCTGAGGGAGAAAGAGAGAAGAAGGGAGAGGGAGAGAGTGTGTGTGAGAGAGAGAGATCGAGACAGAGAGAGAGAGAGGCAGAGAAGGGGTGGAAATGAGATGTTCCCCTGGCCTGGGACTGCCTCTCTCAGTCCAGCAGGCTCGGAGCTGCCAGGCCAGATCTGCTCTGCTCGTGTTTATGACTCCTGGCAGCAGACAGGGCTGATTTGTATCTATTAGAGCTGAGGGGCTGCCAGAAGCCCCTCTGTCTTTTTTTTTCTCTCAGAAAACCTTTCGCTTTTGGCGCGCTACGGTTGAACACTGACCCCCCCCCCCCCACCTTCCCCCAACAGGGGAGGAGGTTGTGTAATGAAACAGCAGGGTGGGTGGGTTGTGAGTGTGGTGGGGCGGGGTGCGGTGGGGTGGGAGCTTTGGGTGTTTTGTGGAACAGTGAGAAAAGGGGCCATGTCATGTCATACTTTAGCCTATGAATCGCAAGCTCAGCATTTCCATTGGCCCAGAGTGGTTCGCCCGTACATCTGCTGAAAAGCCATCTCCGATCATGCAGAGACACACAGAGCTTTGCCTCGTTTGGCAGACTAGTTGTACCATGAGCCTGAGTAGGCTAACTCCTCCCACTTCCAGGGATGTGCTTTGTTAATAATCCAGTGATTGGTAACTTCTGGCACATCATGATCTGGTGTAAGTGTGTTGATGCAGGCCGACTCTATGCTGGCTAAAGATTTGCTAAAACTTATGAAACTGAAAGTTGTTTTTCCCAGCAATCTCACATGCTGAAATTTCTCATTTCAGATGCTCTAGAAATAAAATCAGTGGGTTAAGACTACAAGAAATTATACGACTGAAAGTTTTGTCTGTGTGCGTATGTGTGTGTGTATGTGTGTGTAGGTGTGTGCGCATGTGTGTATGTACGTGTGTGTGTGTTGTACAAGAAATTATACAACTGAAAGTTTTGTCTGTGTGCTTGCACACATCTGTGTGTGTGTGTGTGTGTGTGTGTGATCCCACTCCCCAGGCATACACTCATAAGAACAGGAAGTGATATTGTGAGATGAGCATTAGCCTGCTCTGTGCAAGTGTGTCCCTGCAAATACTGATCTTGAATGCTGTGCTTTATCATTGCTGTGGGGCCCTCAGTGCCTCCTGCACTTGGAGGTCAGCGGACACTGTGTGCTCATTAAAAGTCTCTGAAAGGAATTACCTACTGATATTGCCTTGGTACTGATCCAAGACTCCCACAGCTCATATGCCATAAATCGTTTCATTGGACATCAGAGTGTGCGCAGAGGAGGATTCTGGGATAGAACACGAGAAGTTGTACGGTGATGATTTCCCCCCAATCAGTCAGGAATGCAGATTTTCTGAAAACATCTGAAAACCCACATTTTCAGATGATCATAGAAAAGTTAGAGAAGAAAAAACCAAGCTGGAACAGAATTGAAAATTAAAAAACTGCGTCAGTTTCTATTAGGATAACATTTTAGGAGGCTTGACATCGATTTACACTAAACTCAAAACAACTGCTCTTGCCGCAACCCCCTCCCCCAACCCCTGTCTCTGCAACGCATCCTAAAACACTGCACATGGATGTCACACAATCCCAACACCAGGGAATTGATTTCTTTGGTCACTCGTCATCAAAATAAAAGTTGGCTGCCCAAACCATCCCATCCCTCCAGCCACCTCCTTCCTCTAGCCCTCAGCCCCACAGGTTATGGCAGGTTAGGGGTACATTGTTCTACCTTTGTGTCCACAGAACCAGATCTCCATCCATTCTCAAGGGGTCAGGGGGTGGGGGTATCCTGTCCCAGAATCCTTTGCCGCATCTGGAGGCCTGGAGATGGCATCTGAACGCTAACTCTTCAGGAGCTCTTGGAGACCAGAGGCCTCCGCCCAGCAGCCCCTGGTCTGGAGGATGAGGAGGATGGGGAGAACGGAGCCAGAACTTCATCTTCAGAGGAGGAGGGAAAGTAGAGGTGAGACCCACGCTGCTCGCTGAACATCTGGAAGAGGAACAGGCCCCAGTGTGGATCAGGCCCCAGCGTGGAACAGGCCCCAGCATGGAGCAAGCCCCAGTGTGGAGGAGGCCCCAGCGTGGAACAGGCCCCAGCATGGAGCAGGCCCCAGTGTGGAACAGGCCCCAGCGTGGAACAGGCCCCAGTGTGGAGCAGGCCCCAGTGTGGAGCAGGCCCCAGCGTGGAGCAGGCCCCAGCGTGGAGCAGGCCCCAGTGTGGAACAGGCCCCAGCATGACCTCGGACGCCTGTGACACCAGAGTGCCATGAGCACCGCCTTCTCTAATAAAACAGTAACCAACCGTCTCTACATGCAGTAGCGCCCATTCAGACACATGGTAAAAATTTCTCATTTAGACATCAAAAGATCTACTGCTATGATGCAAGAGGAGAGAGAGGTGGTGTTGGTGTGTGGGGGGGAATAGGGAGGGGGAAGTATTCCTCGAATTGTGAGAGAAAAATTGCAGTAAAACTCCAGAACTAGCAGCATGCGCAGACCCTGCGCGACGTCCTCAGATGTCCCCCGGGGAGCAGATTTGGGCAGAACTTGGTTCTGAGGCAGGGAGAAGGGGACGAGCCAAGACTCTGGCCCGGAGCTGGGGAGGGGACAGCGAACCCCCCCTGTCTGGCCTGGGGGCCGCAGAACGCGTTCGCTCATCAGGACGCGAGGGCGCTGCGTGAGTCAGAGCTACAGAATCATCCAGGACATGCGCCTGAAAAAATTAAAAGAAAAAAAAAGAATTGCACTATATTATTGTGGTCGTCTTGTTTACAAATATCAGCTCCTTCCCGCTTCTTCTTCAAGTTTTGTTGTGTCTTTCGAGAAACACGCATAAGTGCATCGCAAAGGCAAGGCATCCCTGTAAAAAAAAAAAAGTGCTCTGAATATGTTCTTCTGCAGAGGCTTTTTTTCTTCAGTAATTTACCCTATAGGGGCACCATATGGAGCTGCCGGACTCAGATTACACCAATCAGCATGTCCCCCTCTTCCCCGGCTCGACACGCATGGAAACCGCGGCAACACCGGCCTTCCACCAGCAAACACAGCCGAGCACAGGAACGCTCGGGCTGATGAATGGCTGGGGGTCGGAGGTCACGGCTGTCCGGCGGAATGTTTGTGTTTCGCAGCCCCACTAGCGTCGCGATAGACCTTGATCCAAGCGCACATTCCACCAGGGAGCAGCCCCACCCGGGCGCTCCTTCAGAACAGACCAGCAGGAGCTTCCCTTCAGGGTGGTTTCTTTCTTTTTTCCCATTTCATTGATGTGTGCGCACATGGACACACACACACACACACACACACACACATGTACAGATACACACACACACACACACACACACACACACACACACACACATGCACACGCATGTGCAGATACACACACACACACACGCAAACACACACATGGACACCCACACACAGATACACTCACATGGACACACACACACACACACACACACATGCACACACATGTGCAGATACACACACACAAACACACACATGGACACCCACACACAGATACACTCACATGGACACGCACACGCACACACATGTACAGATACACACACACACACACATGCACACACATGGACACCCACACACAGATACACTCACATGGACATGCACACGCACACACATGTACAGATACACACACACGCACACACACACACCAACCCAAATAGGACCAACCCTAGTGACGCCACTGATGGGAAATATATTGTAATATTTATGATTACAGATAAGAAAGGTATATAAATGTTTCGGCACCCCCGACCTGCTGTTTTTACCTCTTTTGGGGGGGGTTCCCAAGTCTTAATTAGGGGGATGCACTGCATCCACACCTGCACACTGCATCCACACCTGCACGCACGCACACCCACGCACGTGTGCGCACGCTCTCACGCTCTGTTCTCTCTCTCTCGTTCTCTCTCCGTTTCTCTCCCTGTCTGTTTATCTCTCTCTCTCTTCCTCTCTCAGGCACAGGCGGGAGGAGAGAGCACACGTTCGGCTCCAGCCCTAGTTTGGTCAAACCGCACGCCAAGCGTTCCCTCGTCACGTTTCCTCGGGGCACGGCTGAGACAGCTCGGCGGTAAGGGCGTGTGGCACGGGACCGGGCGGAAAAACTCAGCAGGCGAAATAAAGCCGCCAGTCACGGGAGCGTGGACCGCGGTCTGCGGGAAGACATCGACAACACAGTCCTTTTAACCAGAGGGCCCAGTTCCTCTTCTGACACACACACACATATACACACACACTCACACACACACACACACACACACACATACACACACACACTAACACACACACACATACACACACACACACAAACACACACACACACACACACTCACACACACATATACACACACACTCACACCCACACACACACACACACACACACACACACATATACACATATATACACACACACACACACACACACACACATATGCACACACACAGACATGTTTGTATTGCTATACTTGTGAGGACTTCCCATTGACTACATTCATTCCGTAACCTCTAACCCTAACCCTAACCTAAACCACTACATGCCTAATCTTAACCCTAACCTTAACCTAATTGTAACCCTAACCCTAACCCTAAGTCCTAACCCTAAAACAGCTTCTTGAACTTGTAGGGACCAGCAAAAGGTCCTCACCTTGCATAATTTTCCTCATCTTTTTATCATTGTGGGGACATTTAGTTCTCACAAAGATAGTAATACATGCCCACACACACACACACACATATACAGACACAAACACACACAGACACATTCAGGATTTAATATTACCATTAATTGCATTTCAAAGACGTTTACAAAATGGAAATGGGATGCGTGATTTGTTTTTAAATGTCCTGTTTTTTTCTGATCAGGTCAAAAGCAATGTTACCTGGCTTCATTGGTGGGAGGGTCGCCCCCCTGCCTGCACAGGCACACACAGACATTCGCATAATGGGAAAGAAGCCTGTCTGGAGCCTGTCCAAGTCCCTCTTCTCAAACAGGATCTTACGCTCTAACCCCAGGGGCTCGGGGGGGGTCTGGCGTGACACCCACCTCACCCGGCTTCCTCCTCACGGAACCGAGGAGCCGGGCCCTGGGCCCCCCCCACCCCCCACCCCCAACAGCCGAGGGGCCCCTAACCTCGGGGTCATGTCAGGGGTCAGGCGGAGAGGGGTGGGGCGGAATGGGGACGAGGCGGCATGGAGACAGGGACTCCCCCCGCACCTCTACCCCCCAATCAATCCCGCCCACCCACCCCCACCCCCACCCCCACCCCCCACCCCAGGATCTGGGATCAGGACAGAGGCAGGTTGAAAAGCGGAAAAGAGAGAAGGGGGGAAAAAAAAGAAAGAAAGAAAAGAAAAAAGAAAAGAAAGCACGTTGAACCAAATCAATGTTCAGGCAGCCCGGCCCAAAACAAGAAGTTGGAGGTTGAAGTTCCCTTCTGGTGGTGATAAGCCCAGCTCAGCCTGACAACTTTACCAGGGATATTCTACGGGCTTTCCTGAGGTCTGCAGCCACAGGCAGTTCACAGGGGCCCGGCTCAGGTTTCCAACCAAAGGGCGCTCCTCAAATCATATGTTTTTAATCTCAAATCCAGGTGCTTCTCAAGCTTACAATGTTTTTAATACAAGGCATGTATTTCAAGCTTCTTATTTGGTTGGGGAGAGCCTCTTACCCACAGCTTACATTGTGTTTTATACATGGTATCTATTTAAACATCTGAACGTACACTGGAGCAGTTCAGGTTAAGCTCTTTGCTCCAGGCTGTGATGGCAGTAACCCACGTAGGAATCAAAACCTGCAATCTCTGAGTCACGAGGGCAGCTCCCCACCTATTACGCTGGTCTGCCCCCCTAATCTGCGTGGTGCTCCCAAAGCACGGAGTGTCTTTTTATTTCATTCCAGGGGAGTGCCATTGTACACAGTTGCTTCCTGCACCACGGTCTGCTCACCTTTCCTCTCCTTTCTTTAATGCCGTCCTGGCCATGTGCAGCCCATTTCCACGGCAACCGGTTACGGTTTCCAGAACAATGAGCCCCATTCATGAATTTTTACAAGTCTCACCTGGCACTCCTCCCTTCCAAAGGTTTTCAGGGAGAAAAAAAAAACAATATAGCCCATTTGACGGAGGAAAACTAGCCCTTCAGTCAAAGCCTCTTTGGACTCGAATGTCTCTCTGAGTTTGGTTCTGAGCTCCTGGGTTTAAAACGACATCACCCCGAGGTTTGAGTCTCCAGTACAGTTCACGCGTGTATGATCACCCGACCCATTTAAATCCGACTGTGAAGGCTCAAAAAGCACAAAGCAAAACTTCCAGGTGACACACAACGTTATTGTTCAACATTAGAACAATGTTAATGCCGACATACGAGGGATCTATAAAGATTATTCCATTCCAGTGAGGAAAGAAACTCTGAAAGCACTGTCGTATATTCTTTTATTCTTTTTTTCCAAACATTAGGTGAACTCCCTGATATCTTCGGTCCATTCAACTCACGCTGCTGCTGCATCTGAATTGAGAGTGTTGATGCTGAGAGTCCAATCTGATGTTGGGAGTCTAAGGGTCAGGAACACATACAGCGCATGCATGTTCATGATCTATGCATGTTTGCGTTTGCATATACAGCATGTTTGTGCATGTGCTAATGTATGCATATGTGCATGCACATGTGTGATGCATGCGTGTGGCGTATGTGTGTGTGCGTGCAAGTTTATGCATGCGTATGTGTGTGGTTATGTACAGTATGTGTGTATGCCTGTTTGCATATGTGTATATGCAAGCATGTGTATTTGTTCATGTATGCATGTGTGTGTGTGTGTGTGTATTCATGCATGTGCGTACATGCGTATGCATGGATGTGTGTGTGTATGCATGTGCATGCGTGCGTGAATTTGCATGTGCGTGCGTGCATTTGTATGCATGTGCGTACATGTGAGTGCATGCATGTGTGCGTGTATGCATGTGCATGCGTTCATGTGTATGCATGTGAATGCGTGCATGTGTATGCATGTGTCTGAGTGTTGATGCATGTGTGTGCCTGCATATGTATGCATGTGTGTGTGTGTGTGTGAATGTGTGTTTGTGTGTGTGTGTGTGTGCATGCATGTATGTGTGCGTACGTGTGTATGCATGTGCGTGCATACGTGTTTTCGGCTGGTAATTAACTGTGTCCGCTGACAAAGTAAACCGCAGCTTTGGGATGAGAGGTGTTTTGTAAGAACACTTAAGAGCTCAGTCACTCAGGAACCAGACCCATTAGGAGGGCTGTGAAAGGAGAAACTATTTTCCTCTTACTGCCTGCCATTTTCTTTCTCATAATGTCGTAAAGTTTCCCTCAGCAGTTTGGGAACATGATGCCAAAACCAGACCATGGGAAGTGTTGTTATATGGTCATTTAACCCTTTGAAGAGTAGGTTTTTTGGAATGTTTTTGTCAGTGTTATAGAACTGCACTGCTTTCAGTCACCAGCAGCGTTTGTGACATCAGCATTAGATTCTAATCGCTTATTTGTGATTAATGGCAAGACTTTCTCATAATGATCTTTTAATTTCAATGGGCAGACTGGAGTGTCACAGTGAAGGACAGCTAAGGGAAAAAAACACAGTGCATTCCTCACATGGGAAGCTTAAGTATAAAACACAGGCTGCGTCCCAAATCACTCCCTATTCTCTATATAATGCACTACTTTTGGCATCAGCTATTTTGTAGTGTGTCCCATCTGAGAAACGAAATTGTAGCACACTATATAGTGAACTACTTCTGCCCCACAATGCACTGCAAAATGCAGGGTACGCGCTATGTACACTACCCGGAAGCCCACCATCCCACAATACACTGCGGTAGAGCTTTACGGTTTATTTCAACAAAGATGGCGGTTGGAACAAGCGAGTTCTTTTTGTCAAATCATGAATTATATTTGCATATTCAATACAAAAAAGTCACCAATTTTCATTAGCGTGCCAAGTGTAACATTAACGGTTTTTCTCCCGAGAGCTCCTTGCTAGCTAAGAAGCTAGCTGATCTCGGTACCAGCAGTGCAACTCAAGCAAAACGTCATTTTCGGTCCCTGATAAAAGATTTTGAACAGTATATATAGTATATACATTTGGTCGATGCCAGTATGAATGAATATTTAACCGAGAATTTCATATATACATGTACAGATTATGTTCAAAAAATATTTTATCAAGGACCAAAAACAACGTCGCTGTCACGACACATCAATAACGAATGCAATTTCCGTTATTGTGCGACAGATATTCAAAAGATAGTAGCGGCGCAGAGTGATGACAACAGTGTCCCAAAGCAAACATTTGTTCTGCCGCTCACTCCCTATGTAGTGTGCTACATATTTTCCACTATATAGGGAATAGTGAATGAGTGAACAAGTGAGTCATTTGGGACACAGCCGCAGATATTCAGAAAGACTATGAAAACACCATGGAAACAATAAAACTCTTGACAGGACTGTACAGTAGAAGATTATGGTATAGTTTTTGTCTCTCTTTTTAAAAATTGTTTTAACAATTTTGTCTGGGAAAGCAATAGTACTCTTTCCCTAATGTGATCAAACAAATGACATCAGGAATATATTAAGGAGTGACTGCATTTGTATACAGATAGGCATTTATGCTGTGCAGTTTTGGTTGGAATGCTGGAATACTGTGTGTGTGTGTATATGTGTGTGTGTGTGTGTGTTTGTGTGTGTGAGTGTGAGTGTGCGTTCGCATTTGCGTGTGCGTTTGTGTGTGTGTGTGCGTGTGTGTGTACGTGTGTATGTGTTTGTGTGTGTGGGTGTGTGTGCGTGCGTGTGTGTGTGTGAGTGCGTGTGTGTGTGAGTGTGCGCTTGCGTGTGTGGGTGTGGGTGTGTGTGTGTGTGTGTGTGGGTGTGTGTGCGTGCGTGTGTGTGTGTGTGTGTGTGTGTGTGTGTGTGAGTGTGCGTTTGCGTGTGTGGGTGTGGGTGTGTGTGTGTGTGTGTGTGCGTGCATGCGTGTGTGTGTGTGTGCGTACGTGCGTGCGTGTGTGTGTACGTGTGTATGTGTTTGTGTGTGTGAGTGTGCGTTTGTGTGTGTGTGTGTGTGTGTGTGTGCGGAGGTCCCTCCTCTCTCCTCCTGGCAGTACTCAGAGCTCCAGACAGGCTGAGGAATTCTCGCTTGGCCCAGACGTGGGGCTGCAGTCCCGACCCGGCCCTCAAAACCAGCCCCTGCTCCACACTCCACACCCCTGTGCTGCACACTCTGGGACTGTCCCACAGGAACACTCCCTGCCATAAGATGGTCCCACCAATAACTTTGGCATACATTGCAATTTTGCACACTTTGCACACTTCTAACATGAAGCCCACTCCTTCCCTCTCTCTTTCTCTCTCTTTTTCTTTCTCTCTCTCTCCTATGTCATGCTGTCCTTCACAGGTATTTTATTTGTTGTTGTTTTTTTCCCCCTTGCAATCCATTACTGCATGGCCTCTTCTGCAGGGTCCGTTTGACTGCAGTCTTGCTTGTGGTGATTAATTGATTAATTACCCCGGCTTTTTAAATTCACCTTTGCCAGTCATACTGGACTAAATGTTTACATTCTTTTAAGTGTGCAGAGGCCATTTTAAACCCACACCAAACGCCCCCCGCCCCCCCGCCTTCTCCTCCCCCTCAGTGGAATGAGTCATGGCTATATTTAAGACAGCAAAATTATTGGTTCAGACACCTGTTTCTATTGCATCTCGGCTAAACTAATGCTGGACTTTGAAATTTTTTTTTTTTGAACTGCATCCTCAAAGCCATTTATTGCATGAAGCTCAGTCCCATTCTTGCACCTAGTCAAAAGTCGGTAACCCGGCTTCAAAGAGTAAAAAGACTGACCATGTATTTGCTCCACCAACATGCACTAAACCAGCTGATCACAATAATTAGTTCTCCTATCATGCTAAAGAGTTATGCTAATTAGAATCAGCTGGTTTAGTGCATGGTGGTGGAGCAAATACATGGTCAGTATTTTTACTCTTTGAAGCTGGGTTACCCACCTCTGCACCTAGCATGGGACCTCAGTCCCTCTTTTGCACCTAGTACGGGACCTCAGTCCCCCTAAGGCACCTAGTATGGGACCTGACTTTGTGTTCTTAGGTTTATGCAGTTCCAGCTCAGAAATAAGTTATGTATTTAACAGCTGCTATCGTTTGTGCTCCAGTCGTTGGCTAAAATCTTTATGTGTGCACTTATGTAAGTCACTCTGAATGGGAGTGCCTGCTTAAGAGTAAATGTGAAGTAACATTACATTACATTACATTACATTACAGGCGTTTAGCGGACGCTCTTATCCAGAGCGACTTACACAACGATTACATAGCATTAACAATGCATCCATTTACACCACTGGATGTATACTGAAGCAATGCAGGCTAAGTACCTTGTTCATGGGTACAACGGCAGTGTCCTACCAGGGAATCGAACCTGTGCCCTTCAGGTTACAGGACCAGTTCTTTACTCATTCTCCTACACAAGTTAAAGGAGTCTCGTCTCTCCAGGCTTTGGGCACACGGACCAGCTCTTCTCCTGAACCATAAACACAGATTCCACACTGACCTCCAAACCCAGTTGGCATATGCACAGAATCTCCATTTTTAAAAATATAACCACATTAACTTATGATGGGGGTCCTCTGGATGACTTGATGAGCCTGGGTGGGGGGTCTCTGGACAAGAAAAGGTTTAAAACCCCTGATCTATGCCATTTTACCAACATCCGTAACATAAAAAATATCCCCCTTCACAGATCACTGCCCTAGCCCGCCTTCACTGTATATTCAGAGCACTGAGCAGCTCCAACAAAAACTTCACATCTGTCATCTTTCTGTGAGCCAAAGTAATCCGGTAGGACCTCTATCCAGCTGAAACACCGCCCTCCTCTCCCTCCCTCCTCTCAAGCCAGCTGCTCCCACCCATCAGGTCCTCTGTGGGACGAACGTGCCGGTCGTCCTCACAAGTGATGACTGCAGACTGGCTGCCACCCTGAAGGTAAACTCCACACACACTCACTCACACGCGCACACGCACACATACTCACACACAAGCACACACTCACGCGCGCACACACACACACTCACTCAGACGCGCACACGCACACATACACACGCGCGCACACATACTCACTCGCACGCACACAAGCACACACACATGCACACGCACACACACTCACACACACACACGTGCGTACGCACATGTACAGGCACACACACTCACACGTACACGCACACACACTCACACACACACTCACATGCACACAGATACACACAGACACACAAACTGCTGCAGAAAGCTTCGTGAAACAAACACAGAAGGCCAGCTATTAATAGGATTTACATAGTAGCCGATGATGCAGTGTGTTTTCAGAGAGCGGCTGGCACGTTAACGTTCTGTCCAGTGAATGTGCCATAGCTTGGCCACACACTGCCGACCGGCATTCAAGCCAAGGAAGCTACAGCCATTTACAAGATTATGCATGGCTTTCTGGATATTTCCTGGGTGTCTCAGATCTGAGGGCTTTTGTTCCCTGCAGGGCGTCAGGCTGCGAAAGTCTAGGGATCCCCTGCCCTGCGGCAGATCTGACTGCGCTCCAGCAGGAGAACAGTTTTAATCCTGGTGCGTGTGAAAGAGGCCGTGTTAAAGTGGCTCGGGCTCGAACACGAGCGCGCACAAAAGCCTCTTTCTCTGCGCGGGACGGGGAAACTGGGCCCCGAGGTCATACGACAACAAAAAAGAATCGCTCTTTGAATGTCCCGCTCAATCATGTTAACACGCAGAGTCTGTCAGAAAGACTCAAACAGACGTTCCCTGACTCAGTGAACGAAGAGGGCGAACATCGGACGGGGGAGGCCGAATGAGTCCGTTCGTTTCCGAGAGGAAAAAATATCGTAGCGAAACGGCGGGGAGGTGAGCTGACAAATGCCCCGCACCCCGTTAGAGTCCGCACACAGTCAGAGGGCAGCCCGGGTCCCCCGAAAGAATGCCGTGTCCCAGCGGCACGAGCGCCAGAGACCCGTTCCTCCTTCTGTCCCTGTCTCCCGCCGCAGCGGCCATCCTTTACACCAGTCCAGAGATTTAAGCCTCGCCTGCCAAGAGAGAGGGCTTTCGCTGTTCCCTAATATCCATAAATGGACCCTCCGCTGTGGAGCTGTCATTCTAGGGCAGAGGCCGGTCAAACTCACCCTGTACACCTCAGCGAGCCCCGGAGCTAAACGGATCTCTTCGACTGACTTTCCACTCTGCCCTGTTTAGCAAATGGCCCTTACTCGGGGTGGGTTGGGTAGTTTTCACATTTTTAAATTTGACGCATTTTTTTTAATGCAACATATTCAGCCGGCCACTCACAGAAGCAGGTCAGGCGAAGCACGTTTCCCAGGGCTACGACTCAAGCTGAATGGTCAGCAAAATGGAGGACGCGCTCGCTCAGAAATCAGTCTGCAGCTGGTTTACGTCCGACTTACACGTGAGAAAAGTCCAGGTGACCGCATCATCGAGGCTCTCCAGACACGGAGGAAAGACTGATTTTCAGCTGGTGTTCGGAGGGTTTTTGGCGAATGAGGTAGAGCTACTTCTCTGTAAGTTTTTGGCGAATGAGGTAGAGCTACTTCTCAAGAGGCTTCTCACTGCATTCCTTCTCATTAAGCACCAAGTCTTAATTTCACCCTCATTTCCACTGACATAAAATGTTCCGCTTTGTGCCCGATTAGCTCTAAAAATGACCAAGTTTCTCACCAAGCAAGCACATGGGGGAGACAGAGTTTTGGAGGAGGGGGGCTGTGTGATGTAGAGGAGGAGATGGGGTGTGGAGGGGGGGTCGGGGGTATGGGGCAATGAACAGAGACACTCATTCTACTCCCGCCCGCTGTCCCAGAATCCTGCCCTCCCCACTCTGAGTGCTGTATGTGTGCTCATCTGGCAGGTTGTCTAATGCTTTCCACATTTCTTCATTACCTCTTGGACACAGCACAAGCCCAGTCCAGGGATTTGGCGGGAAGTGCCAAAGAGATCCAAGACCTCCCTCTACTGGTAAAGTGGAGAAACAACAAGGAGTCGTCGTTGGGGGAGGACCAATGCCAACAATAACAATGGCATGTGAAAGAAAGCCAAAAGGCTTGACTGTTAGATTGCTGATTAAAAAAAAAAAAAAAAAAATTATACAAAAATATCTGAAAAAAATTGTCTGGGCGACCTGTCCAAGTCGAACGTCTTACTGCACACGCAGTCCAGGAGTGAGGTCAGAGGTACCGTGGAAACACTATGGAACCACGTAGAGCATGTGACTGAATTCCAGTTATGTCATAACCAATGTTTTGTCTTTTGCACCAATGACCTTGCATCTTGCGAGGGTACTAGGCTCCACTGTGTGGAGTCCGCCCAGTTTGATGCCAGACCCTATGCCATGATGACTGTGCCTGGTAGCTGTGCAGGGTGGCACATTATTGCTAGTTGTATCAGTCAGAAAGTGAGTGATTCGATCAGCCAATAGGTGCTCTCATTAGCGTGCATCTATTCGACAGCCTGCCTGTATCAGCCGTGCACAGTGAGCTTCCTGTTTGCAATAACTGAGAAGCTCATATGGTGGCCTGCACTGTAAAAAACACTGGAGAATTCATGAAGGGCTTTGTAAGCAATGAAATGAGTCTAGAATTGCCATTGAAAAAGAATATGAGGGAAGAGGGAAAAAAACATGGTTAAAAATTGGCTACAAGTAATATTGATTGATTGATTGATAATATCACGTGAATGTATCAGTACTGCTGTTCGGCCACCCACAGGTCATGGCTAGGTTGTCCTCCATAATGGAGGACTGCTGTCTGTAGGGCTTGCGTTGTTCTGAGGTAAACTGGGTGTTGAGAAATACAGGCTGTGTCTCCATGAGGTAAGTCAGGAGGCATGCTTGTCTGTGGATGTGGCTTGGACAGGGCTACACATTGGGAAGAGAGTCAGTTTCTCTCTCTCTCTCTCTCTCTCTCTCTCTCTCTCTCTTACAGATCTTTCCTCCGAAATAATGTCACGACATGAGGGAACTCCCTGCTGGTTAGTCAGTGGTTCAGGGAAGGAAAAGACCCATTAGTCATGGACTGAGTCAACAAACAGGCAAACTGTG